>NC_045657.1:0-120000 GCF_009829145.1 Chiroxiphia lanceolata | reverse complement strand
TTCTGAAGCTATCCAGGTAATAAAAGCTCTTTCTTAAATCAAGTTTCAATGATCAAACTTTAAATATTTTTGTGTTGCATTCATATTACTGGAAATTTCACTCCATGCTCCCCAAGCGGGGTGTCTAATTTGAAAAAAAAAAGGGAGTGTAGAGTGAAACCTCTCAAACAGTTCTTTTCTTGCTTGATGTGTTAATCCTTTTAGGTTATAATAGCAGTAGCATTTGAACCTACCTCAAGTCAAATCCAGCTAACTTTGATTTTGTAATGGCTCAATTGTGTAAGCACCGGACTTGTTATTTTGCTGTTCTTTCTCTAGGTAAAGTAGTTTTGATGCAGCCTCAGGCTTTGTGTCAGTATCAATGTTTTAGAATCAAAGTCATCAAATAGTCTTACTGCTTTCAGCTCTGTGACTCTCCACAGTGAGAAACTTAAACCTTTAAACTATTATGTATTACAAAATCTAACAGTTATTTTTACATGTGGCACGGGGTCTGTGGGAAAAAGCACTGCACTGTACTGGTATTCATTTAGGGCTGTGCCTTAAGATACTCTTTCAGAGGCTGTAGTTTCAGCAGTTTGTTAAACATAATGATTCGGTATCACTCTGAACTTAGAAGAACTTAATGTCATACACTTAAAGAACTTAATGCAAATTGGGATTTAGAACTGGCACTAGAAAGACCTGAAGGATGCAGCAGGAAGCAATATAAAAATGAACAAATCTTGCAGCTAATTTAAGGGACAAGCCTTGGAGTAGCCACTGTTTATGCTGAGTTTCAGATTAAACTCTTACTGACAAATGCTCATAATTTTCAGGGAAGTTCTTTTTCAGCTGCCACTATCTTCATACTGGGTCTCAGTTCCAATTTATTTTAAGCTTCTTAGCTGGTAATAAACAGCTCAGTGGTTCTAATTTTACTGTTCACAAATTAAAAAGTATCTGATGGAAAGGTACTACAAACAAAGCATGTAGAGTGAACTCCTCTTTGGGAACCTAGTCCATCAGAAGGACTGGAGGTTTTCAAACTTAAGAGCTTGTAATAATTTCTGAAACTTCTGAATGCATTTGTTTTGTCTCTGCATAAATTTTAAAAATTTAATGAAAACTTGCGGTAGAAGACTTTAGTGAAATATATATTCTTGCTATTAATGCGGCAGAGAAGATTTTCAGACCTAACAATGAAATATGAATCCATACACTTTTTACACTAAACTAGGCATCACATAATTTTGCTCAGATTCATACTTTTTCTATTCTAACTTGTGCTTAGCCTCCATGGTAGAAAGGGAAGATGAACTCTGTTGGTTTCAGGGAAGAAGCTTCCAATATCATATTACGGCCCAAATGCATAAAAGTTTTAGTTGAAAATACAGCAGAACATTGTACTTGGCCCTTTCCAGTCTCCCAAGTGTGTGTCACTGGTTGAATCTCTGGATCAAGTAATGATTGAAAGTGCATTTTTTGATGTGGTCATGTGGCCATTTAACACAAGACCTTCTCTGAAGGTGCAAATGCCAGTGACTGATGCTGCTGGTGTCATTTTTCACATGTGTGTGATGGTAGCAAAGACAGGCAGACAAAAATGCTATTGTATATAACTTGGTATATAGGAATAAGGTAGAAAACAGGATTAAGAACTGTTTTTTCTTTTTGTTCTCCTACTAAATTGATGACCCAGTGAGTGATCTTACTGAAGTTTCCTCTACTGCGCTTGTTCCTCCTCTGTTGCTAGAAGCAGTTTCCTATTTTTGTTTATCCTGAGGCTCCCTTCATTGTTAATTAAACAGCATCATGAACAGTTTGCTCAAATGTGCAGAACACTGTGGATTAAATTTTTCCTCTTACTGCTAGGGGAAAATCCTTTGCAATTCTTCGTAGTTACGACCCAGTTTGTGGTGAAATTCCAGAGTCTGGGCTATGGGGAAATAAAAATACAAGTAATTTGTAATTAATTTTTATATTTCATACAACTTGATACAGTGAGTATGGATAGTAAAGCATCTTGTGTTTATTTGTATTATTTTTTGCCTCTCACTGGGAAAAACTCAGTACTGGTTCTCCTATTTCTTCTTATGTCTCATGAATCCTCCGTTCAAGGCAGAAGAAGTTGTTAAATAAATTCTGTGCTTGGGGAGAGATGGAGTAGCCTATGTAACAGATAGAAACATGAAATATCTCAAGTTGGGAGGGACCTATAAGAATCACTGAGTCCAACTTCCTGCTCCTTACGGGGCTACATAAAACTAAATTATATCACTAAGAGTGTTGTCCAGACGCACCTTGTACTCTGACAGGTTTGGTGCCACTTCTTTGGGAAACCTCATCCAGTCAGTGACCACTCTTTCAGAGCCATTTCTGTTGAAGGTGTACCTTCACATCCTGTTGTCAAACTGTGCCCTGTGATGTTGAGGGTTTGTTTTATTTTTTTTTCTTCTGTTCCAGTTTATCACTTACTTGAGGTCAGACACTTCTGTAAAGATTCTGAGGATAATTGCATGTGTTTTTTCACGTCACAAAGTTTCTCTTAAAGGGCTGTGGTTAGAGGTCAGAAGCTGACTAAGCTGAGGTTGCTGGAGCCTCCAAGAAGTGATTCTTTTAACGTAGAAGAAAGTCTGTTCTGCTGCTAGCTGGGCTGTACCAAGGAAAAGATATGGGGCAGGCAGCCGTTTTCATGACCACTTTCATCACAAGCACCAGTGCCATAACTATGTGTTTAAAAGTGAAATCTCAAGCCAAGAATAGCATTGCATTTACTGAGGATGGTGATAGGTTGTGTTGCTCCCCACTGTATGGCAAAGTTCACTACCAGCCTTTTGTGAACAGGATCAAGGAACTGGAACAAGAACATTTCATCCATGTTTTCTGTGAGGCCTCATAAAATCTGTAAAATGAGTGTAAGAATGATTGCAGTGAGACATCTCTAGGGCTCATAGATGATTGAGAAGTAATGCATTTGTCTGGTCATTAGATAAATTAAAAGCCTCTGTTTTCTCTTACATGCTCAAGCTATGAGTCAGTATGAGCAGATTGTTTAGAGTTTATTCACAACATGAAGTTGTGAACAAAATTTAAAACATGTGTGAACATTCCTGCTCACACCCGAAGTACAAACTGACTTCATGGTTCTACATATTACACTTTGGCACATCCAGCTGTTGTAAGGATGCCAAGATTCTTTGTAGTTCATTGTTAAAAGTATGAGCAAAACTGTAAAAAACTACTTTCAGAGAGTTCAAGCATATAGAGATGAATTTATAACAAAAATGGATGGCGTAACCCTGATGTTCAAGACACAGTGCTTCAGAAATGGTGCCTTTGGGTTATCTGTAACAATTCATTTTAAACATACCAGCCCACAAAATTTCTGGGGTTTGCACCAGTTCAGTGTTAAATGATCTCTGTCTTTTAGGTCCGTCCGACATGTCAGCAATTGTGAAATTCAGCAGGAGACCCACGTGTCCTGATGCCTCAGTAGCAGCAAGTTTCCCTACGCCTCCTGTGCCAAGGCACCGGAAGAGTCACAGCCTTGGGAACAAGTATGTACTCCCAGCTATCTCAGCTTGGGCAGTTTAATGCATCACAAATGTTTAAGATAGCAGCAGAACAGGTGGTATTTGTCCTCTCCATTTCTTGTATTGCAAGAGTGCTTCAGGCTTTAGTGTGTATTCTCTAGGTTTTCTCTTGACACTTTGTTATTTTTGCTGACTTTTTTTTGTTATTCTCTGCTGGTGCCAGGCATTGGCAGTACTTGAAAGCTGCATATCCACTTTGGTCTATGGATTCCTGTTGTGCGTAACTGATATTTGTTTTCTTTTGTTTTTTAAACATCTTGCTGATACATCTAAGGAAGCTTACTAGCTTGGTACACCTTATTTAGGGAAGTTGTGACCTTTTGCACTGTTTTACCTGGGTGCTATGGATTAGAAACATTTTTCTCTACCATTTACCTAGCTAAGTGAGAGCACCTGCTCCCCAGTTAAGGTTTCAGCATCTACCAAATTTCACAATTAAGGGGTTAGGGGAAGAGAAGTTCATGTGACTTGTCCCAGGTCACGGAGCGATGGTGTGTTTGTTCAGCTTAGTGAAAGACCACCAAGCAGTGACTTAGCTGGATTCTCCTTTTTCTACTTTTGCTGCCACCAAGGGTGTTCAGGTTTTGTACAGAGAAGAGTCAAAAAACTTAAAACTTCCCAGCTGCAGAAATTTAATAATTGTTATTGACAAAGAGCAGTAAAATCTGAAACTTGTATTGGTAGTCAAGGAGCATCTGTACAGTAAATGGTACCATTTAATTGCCTGCTTGTTAATATCCTGCTGATGGGGCAGAGGCTGAGTGGAAATACTGTGAGCCCAGGGTGGCTGTTGGATGACATAAGAGGAGTTTCATGTTCTTCTCTTCCTCCCTGTTCCAGTATGATGTGTCAGCTGAGCGTCGTGGAGAGCAAAAGCGCCACCTTCCCGACAGAGCGGCCGCGGCACCTGCTGGATGACAGTGTCCTGGAGTGTCACAGCCCCGCGCGCGGACACGCGCCCAGCGTGCGCCTGGCCAACGGCCTCTCCAGAGGTACCGGCACCCCCACCCTGTCCCAGGGTGCTGGAGGCTCACAGGGATACCCGAAAGTAGGGAATTAGGAAGGTCATTAGCAACCATGCAAAGACTGGTTGCTTTCATGGAAGAAGGTAGATCAGAACTGCTGCCCAGATACCTGTTGACATTACCCCAGCTTTCTTCAGTTGCCCGCTGATGGTTTTGGTAAAAGTGACATGAAGGAGGAATGGTTTTGTAGATGCTTGGTTTGTGACACAAAGTGTTTGTCAGACTTCACCAGGGAAAAAGCAGGATATATATTTTGAAACCTACCTTTTCACAAAGAAAACTTTAATTTTAACTATATGTTTTAGAAGATGGGAGAGTAGTTTAGCTGTGCTCTCTGAGACTTCAGAAGAAATGTAAAATGCACACATTATGATATTATAATTAATAAAACAATTATTATAATATCAACAGTGATCAAGAATCTGTTCTAAGCATGAGAAAGCCACTTTTTAAGTGACTCAGGTTATTTCTAGAATAGGAAATAGACTCTGAAAGATAGAACATTGCTTGACCAAGAGTTAGACACTGAGATGATCTTTGCTCTTCTGAAATATAGGCACAGCTCACTGTGCTAAAACTGAGCATTAGAAAATCAGTCCTGGGCAAATTAAAACTGTGAGCTAAATAGTTGTGCCAGGAAAGGAGGGACAAATTGGTCATAGGATTGGAGGAGAAACAGGAACTGTTGCAATGAATGCCATCATATTTATTTGTCATGACTCCTAGCAGCAGCATACAGCTAACATATCCTCTGTTACAGGTGTGCTTGCTTATTGAAAACAAACAATGATATAATGTCTAATAACTTTAATCAACTTACAGATGTTGTGGTAGAAATATTGTCTTACAAAAGAACTGGATTTTATGTTCCTGAAGTGCTCAGCTTCTGAAGGAAAAACAGCAAAATGAAAAGGAAAGCATGTAGATGTCTGGTATTTAAACACAGCAGTAATGCGAGTTATCAGTGAGGTATTGTAAATGGGGAGGCTCATGTTAAGCCTCTTCCAGCTGAAGATTTTACCACGAACTCTAAACACTTCAACTTCAAAACATGACTTGAGTAAGCAATTCCATGGTACTATATAAAGAGTATTCTGGTGATCCATATACATTGGCTTTGTATTTTCCCATGGGTGGTTTTCTTACTCCTTCTCTGTACTACTCTCTTTCTAGATAGCAGTGAAAGCTCAGAATTTAGTGAGGAGCTGCCGTCAGGGCTTGAAAGGTGAGTTAGTCTTCATGTACACTCACTGAGCACTCTGCAGACTTAGCTAAGAAATTCACAAATGGTCCCTGACATAGGTAAGCCCTAAATCAATAGTTATTTTTATCAAATTATTATAGTTAGGAAAACAATGGCAAACTTTTTAAAATAAAGCACTGTAAAGGTTTTGTGTTTTTCTTCCCATGGACCTGAAAAGATTGGAAGCTATCTCTGTCCTGTTTACCAAACTCTAATTGTTGAAGTCTCAGACTAGAATTTCCCTCGTCAGATATTTGCATTCACAAACAGGGGTCGTTTGTATGCCACACTGGGGCCTAACTGGAAGGTACCGAGCCGGAATTCTCCTAGAAGTCGAAGCTGTGTCTACAGGTACGGTTCGGGTTCTGCCTTGCTCCGTGTATGGGGCTAAATCCATTTGGGTCTCTATGCTTTCCTAGAAGCATAATGTATTTTGTGTCCAGATACCTTTGTATGACCGTAACACCTCACAGGAGTCTCCCCTTCCTGCTTGTAAAAATTTCTGTTAATGCTAAAGCAGGTATATGGCCCATTCAGATGAAATTCAGTTTAGCTATTGATTTAACTCATTATGTAGCTATTGATTTAACTCATTATGTCTGGATTCCGTTTTGCAGAAAACTAGGCTTTGTTTTAGGGGTTTATGACATTACAGAAGCAGGTTTGTCATGAAGGCCATCTCTGCCTCCTGTAGCAAGTAATGATGTTAGAAGGATACTTTTTGGACCTTTTCTCGCAATCTATTTCCTGATTTGCAGGACAGCTACCCATAGCATCTGTTTGTGTCAGAAATCTATAGTATGAAGTGTTTATTTTGTACAGTAAAGAGGTGTTACCTTGGACCCTGAGTAAGAGAGAGAATATCTGTAATGGCATATGTAGCAGGCACTCCCAATGTTGCTAGTCATTAAGACATGGACTTTTTAGGAGCAGGTAATCCATTTACAGACCAAAGGGAGGTGACTTGGAAAATTGTCGGTAGTTTGAAGGATAAAAATCATTGTTTGCATCCATACCAGACCTCGACTTGGTAAATTCTGTGGCAGTGGGAGATGAAGGTGTATGTATGAACAGTAAAGAAAATAGGGCCCTGAAACAGTATTCTGCAAACACTGTGATTTAGTTGGAGTTTAAATCCAGTCAAATTTTATTTTGTATAAATTAGTTTGCTTCAGCCATTGTAGAAATATTGATATAATGTGTAAATGTAATTACACCTGCTTTACCTGAGTCAGTAACGTCTGATAGCAGCACAAGTTAGAAGTTAGACAGGAATAAAAACACATACATTATAAATTAGTAAAGGAATACATTTTGGAATGGTATTTAAGCTATTATACCTGCTTCTGGAAAATACTCTCTTAACATGACCATGGTAGATTTGTTTCAAAAACGTATCCAGGCTAGAAATATAAATGTAAGGAGATAAAAATGTGAAAAGCCTAATAAATCCACAAAGAATTATTCCCTAAAATACATTTCTTATGTTTGTCCACCATCAGGCAATTCTAATGCTTGTGTTCATTCTTCCAGTTCTGGGGTCTTCTACTGCCTCCATCCGAAATACAGAACTGGCCAGAATGCACGTTAGCGCAGAGCAGGCGGGTCTGTGCGATGGGGGAAGGTGCCCCTGCCAGCTGGAAGGGCTGTGCTTGTCTAGGGCTGATTATGTATGTCACCTGCACCAGCATGTGCTCATACTCATTTGGGGACAGAATAGTTTTCTTTCACAGCTGAAAGGTAGATCATACACGTCCTTTTCCTTGTATTCATTATTAGACATGATTTGGTTGGCTCTGATAAACCTCATCGGTGCATATGAGAACATAAGTGTTGTGATTCCATGGCAGTGAAGAGAGGTTAGCACAGATAATTCTAACAGATCATCACATACCAATCAGTGTTTAGTTGAGACATTGTTAATGACTGTTTGCATTTCGAACTTTGCCTGTACTTGGGCTCTTCCGTTGTAGCTCTTTCTCACTGTTGTATGTGGGAAGCTCTGTATTCCTGGAAAAGCAAAAAAAAATATTAATCACTGTACAGTAAATTATTTGCCATTTTAATATGTAGTTTTCCAATTAGCCAAGGTAGTTTAATTTAATTTAAAATTACATTTGTGGGAGTTCCTATTAACAAAATTTTAAACTGTAAATTTTCAGAAATCCAGATAATTTCTGTAATTTACTGGATTAAAAAAAACCAAAATTGCTTGTTTTGCCTTTGACTTTGGGCTTCAGTACTTATTCTGTTTTTTCTTTTCATATCTAAGCCCCCAGAGTAGAACCTTCTGTTGATTTGCTATTTTGCAAAATCCTGGTTCCTATTTGATAGCTAGGTTAGGAAAATATTCCAGAGTCAAGTGTCAGATGTTATAATATATGTAATGCAGTGCAGGACAGATATATTTAGAGCTAAATTATATTGCTTACTTCTTATTTCCTCAAATACACAGAGCAATGTTTTGTCTTTCCAGCCCAACAGGCACCTGCAGCTGCACAGCAGGTGGTTCCACAGGAGTCATTACCATGGAAGGGCCATTAAGAAGAAAAACACTGCTCAAAGAAGGCAAGAAACCTACTGTAAGTGATTCTAATTATAATTTTTCCTATGATTCTAATTCAGTAGTGGCTGGTTTAATTTTCAGGATTAGATTAAACCTGCAGCTTGTTAACATACAAAACAATGTTTTTATCAATTGTAAAGTAATTTTCTGATCAAAGTTACAACCAGGTTATAACAAGGTTGTAACCTTTGTGTGTCATTTGATCTGCAGCAGTTTTGCTTCTCCCTGCATTTGCAAGTCATGTCTCTGGCTGTAAGAGCAGGGCAGGGGTGAGCAGCTGTGTAACCAGCAGGTATTGTTGTGAGGGCAAAAATAAATCTTGTGGCACTGCCTGACGACCCGGAGCATCCTGATATTTTCCAGCTAAATAACCCTGACAAAGGTAAATGTTGCAGGATGGGCATTGTCTACTTTGTCTGCAGTATATTTCTGTGACAGGAAATAAGGTAATCTCTGTCAATGAGTTTGTAGATTACAGAACTTGCAGTGGCAAGAGGGAGACTAAAGAGGGAGATCTTCAATACAGAATTTTCAAAGAGTACAGATGCAATTGAACATATTTCTACAGTATACTGTGGTACTTCTGTGGTATTGCATTGAAATGGAAAGGCTGCAGGGCACCCACCCATAGCACAAGTCATGGCAATTCATACTTAACCTAAATTCATGGGTTTCACATGGTTCTAGTTCTGTGCGTTTGGTAATTTTTTTGTTTTCTGTAGAGTTGATTGATATGTTTTACATGCAACTCTACTGTTCAGAGCTAAAAGATTTGAAGAATTGCTGAGTTGTCATCTCAATATTGATCAAAAGTCTGAGATCTGTCCAGTAGAAGGCAACACACTATTTTGCTCTGAAACAATCAGTCCTGATGCTTTTATGAGATACCCGACTTAGATGGATTGTATTCACAGCCAGCCAGCCAAATTTAGGTAGCTGGGCTGATTTACACCAGAAGACACTCTTTATCTAACTCTCCATTCCTTGCTTCTAAAATTACCTTTGGTAGCACTGGGCCTTGCTTGTGAATCGATTTTTGAGATGTTAGAGATATGCAGAGTTTTTCCTCATTTTTTTTTCCTTTCTGATTCAGCTCTCCTCGTGGACTAGATACTGGGTCATGCTTTCAGGATCAACTCTTCTGTACTTTGGAGCAAAATCTTTAAGAGGCACTGAAAGAAAACACGTAAGCTTTAAATTTATTCTAAACCCCAGAATTGGATATGCATAAGCAGATCTGGAAGGTTGTTGGAAGTGTACTTTCTGTTTCTGGGCTAAAGCATATGTTTGCACAACTTTTACAGCCAAAAGTTAATCCCTGCTACAGTCTCAACTGTGATTGACTTGTCTGTCTCTTCCAGTATAAATCTACACCTGGGAAAAAGGTCTCCATTGTGGGCTGGATGGTGGCACTGCCTGACGACCCAGAGCATCCTGATATTTTCCAGCTAAATAACCCTGACAAAGGTAGATATTGCAGGATGGACATTGTCTGCTTTAATTTCTGTGACAGGAAGTAGATTAGTGTCTCTTAATGAGTTTGTAGGTTACAGAACTTGCAGTTGCACTTATTTAAAATACTGAAGACGGATATTTTCAATATAGAATTTTCAAGGGAGGGTACAAATTAAATTGAACATATTTCTACAATAGGCTGTGGTGCTTCTGTAGTGCCTAAGAGGTATTGCTTTATCTTGACAGTTACTGCAAGTTTTGCAGAAATTTCCCAACCAGTGAAAAATATTGCAGCATGTCCGTGTGTCCACATACTCTCATCTCCAAGTTTCTGAATAGCTTCCTTAAAATCAGTCAGTATCAAATCTTGACTTACATTAGGGCCAATTAAAATATCAAACCATTTACCAAAATAAGCCTTTTAAGTAATTATTAAATACTTTTTAATAATTAATTTTGAGGTGCCATAGTTCTTTTCCCATGATTAAACCTGAAAAACTTCAAAAGACAAGGTAGCCCCCTGCAGTTATATTGCACTTCGAGTGGTTACTTACAGATTTTTGAGACTTCTTTCACTTTTCATGTTTTCGGCTTTGGTGCTGGATATGGATTTGCATCTACTGTATGAAGTGCATGATTGCAGGAAACAACTTGCATGAGGACATGGAAGAAAGCTAAGTTAAGAAATAAGAAAAACTTCCTAAGAAGTCTTAATGAGAAGAAAGCCAGGGTTAAATTAGATGTGACCTAAGTCATCCTTTCTGTGGCTATAATTTGGCCTTTCTGCCTGTGAGACTATATATGGTTCTCATACTTGCTTCGACAAGGATTGTTGGATAAACATGCCTCACATGGGCTCTGTTATATGAACAGCATCATATCTGAGCATTTGAGGTGCAAATTAATTTAACAGTTTACTTCAGGACTTTGGCTTCTGCACAGAAATCAGAATCCCATGGAAGTACCTGTCTGCAAATTTAGAGCCTTTGATTTTCTTATTTTTGTAGGCAATGTTTACAAGTTCCAGACTGGCTCAAGGTTTCATGCAATATTGTGGCATAAGCATTTGGATGACGCGTGCAAAAGCAACAAGCCTCAGGTAAGGTTGTGAAACTTATTTCTACCCACTTTTTCATGTTTTACAGAAAATCCTTACTAGAAAAGGTACCTCTTTTCAATCTCTGTGCACACACAGTTCTGTGGGGACAAACATAATTATTTAAAATTACAGAATTCCCATCAAATCAGGATTTGTGCGGGTCTCGCTATAGGTTTGGTTTCCTTAACAGCATAAAACTTCTACTCTCAGTTGCTTCAAGCAAGGTGACATCTCTTCTTCAGAAGGGGCTTTCGCATGGACGGTGGAACTATTCTAGAATGGACTTGATGATCTTAGCAGTCTGTCTCAAACTTTATGATTCTATGAGTAATTTACATTCTCTTCCAGGTACCCGCTAATCTAATGTCATTTGAATAATTTGCTCTCCTACCTGGCGCGACTTCAAGTGCCAAACTGAAGAAACAGGTTATTGTTCTCTGAGGAGGAAGAGGAGGATGGTTTTCCTGACATGAGCCAGCCACAAATATGTCAGCACTTTCCTATGTAACTTGATTCTGGCATAGCTTTTAAAAGCAGAAAGTGAATGTTGTCCCTAGGACCAGATATAGTCTTATGCACTGAGTGAAAGCAGATGAGTTAGGTGGACAGAAGATTAATCCTGACTCCTGCAGGATTCTAGAGCCCTCAACTATTTGTGGTCAGAGACTGCATGAACTGATATTTGACCGCAAACTGAGCATCGTATCTTCTGCCTGTTCTTTTTTAAATGGTTCTTTTTATTGTTAAGCTGCTTTGTGTGACTGAAGAATATTTGGCCCATGTTGGGTTTCAGTTCTTTCTAATGCACAGAATGATTGACAGTGTTAACTTGCTGCAAAGTGTCAATTAGAATAGAAAATTGTGGAACAACATTTTTATAATCTAAGTGCACTGAGTTGCTTGGCAAAGTGGCTGCCTCAAATTTTGTATCAAATCTCTGGACAATTGTGCTGTTCACATTTGAGCTATTTGGGAAAAATGTATTTTGGCATAGGACAGCTGGATTTGTTTTTACTCAGTTATTTTACTCAGAAATGCCCTAACAATGGATATAAGGCTGTTTAAATTTGCATTGTGCTAAAGTTTGTCTTTCATTCTCTTACTAAAGGCATAGTTGCTTACAAGTTTGGTTTTTTTAATTAGTCTGAATGTTGTTCATCTTAAATACCTTGGTAGGGAGGCAGGTAATCAGATGGTTATGTATCACGTGGCCCAAGGTCCTCAGAATGATTCCATATCATTGTTCCTGCTCTGTCTTTCTGTGGATGACTTGGCTCCACTCAATTCCAGTTGCAATTTTAGGACATCAGTACTGGCAGATGGTACTGCTATTATGAAATCATGATGGCAGTGAAAGCTAGGGGAGACTGTCTAACAATGGAGCAAATACAAAGAAGCCTCCCCATCGGTGTCCAGAGAACAAAAAAAGAAAAAGCCTGAGCCTTCTCTGAAGGAACTGTCCTGACATCACTGTGTCCCTGCTGTGCCCTTGCACTCCTGCACTCAGAATCTGTCTCTGTTTGTATGGTAAGTTCATCACTTCTTCTGTTTGAAATTCTTTTGCCATGAGGCATCAGTATTCAGGCTTCATCAATCACCAGAAACCTCTTCCGAGTTTCCCAAGATTGCATAGAGGAGAAATTGGCAAGCCAAGCCTGTAGCTTACAAACCAGGAACAATGCGGAAGTTAGTTTAAGTGAACAGAACAAGCTCCCTGGCACTGGCAGGATGTATTCTGTGGACTTGCATGATTTTCTAAATTTTTGTTTTGAAACTTCTCTAAAAACAACAACTGCAATACCTGTACTGTTAAATGTAGGTTAAAAGTTTTGTTCTTTTAAGAGTTCATGTTACAATCCCGAAAGCCTAAATACATACCAGCTTTTCAAGAAAATCAGTTTCTGATGACAACTGCACTTAGATCCTGGGACATGTGAAAGTGTATGTAAAGTGGACAAAGTTTATTTGATAGTTCAGGAGATGTGTGAAAAGAGTGAGAATGCAAAGTATGTCTATACCATTTTTTCTCTTTTTTTGCTAAGTTAAGACAACTTTGAACTAGGTATCTGCAGAGGCAGAACATCGAATGCCATCAGAGATGATGTAGAAGCTTTTGAATGCGGTAATATCCTGTCACCAGTAAATGACTTCAGACTGTAAGAATATGATATGGCTTGAATTATTCTGCACCTACGGACTTTTGTGATTAGTTTTCAATGAGATTACTCACGTACATAGCCTTTTTAATGACTGTGCCACCTATGACCATGTGTCCTGTGTGCTGTCAGTATTCATAGCGTTTGAACAGTGCAGAACAGTGACCAAAATGATGACACATGAACCAAAACAGAACTGTTCAAGTTAAGAGGGTTTTTTTAAGTTACTAGTAGCCCTTTCCCCTTAAAAGGGAATGACCTGATCTGTCTTCAGTATAAGCTAAATTTAAAATCGAACACTTATTAGCATAAAGTGCACACATACATTCATTTCTAATGTGCAAGTGAACACAATGAGGGCTTGTGAGATTTTTTCCAGCATATTGCAATGGAAATTAAGTAATGGATGTTGTAACAGTTTTCAGTTATGTTTAACAAGCCTCCTTGGAAAGAACAGTAACTGCTGACTGATACGGTAGCAATAGAATGAGCCTGTACTCGCTTAGAATTTAACAGCTTTTAGAATTTAAGGGTCTCTGAAGTGTTACATATGTTATTGTATGTACAAGAGGTAGAGTGTTCTAGCCTTCAGAAATACACTTCTACTCAAAATTACAAGCCATGGAGCTTGCTGGAGAAGTTACAAAAGTGTCCATTTTCACTTGCTTGTAAAACAGATTCCCAATTAGAAAGGAAGCAGCTTTGGCTCAAACTATGATGGGCCACCAAACAGTGTGGTATGAATGAAAGGCAGTATTTAGCAATGATTCTTATACTCAGTCATTTGTCACTGTCAGAAGATGAAACTGTGGAATGATTAAACCCTTCAGTCCGACTCGATATTCAAACTCAGATCGTACTCAGAACCTTGTAATTTGGAAATATGTCAGGAGTACCTTGAATTTCCTCACACGACTGTCATTTGAATGTAAAAAGCATTATACAGAAGAAAGATGAACGTAGCAAATAATAGTTTTACACGATAGTCCAGTTAATGTTTTCAGTATAGCACAGTTGTGAAATTGCTGCACAGTATTAAAACATTCAGATTGATGGCAGTGTAGGAATACTACTAAACCATCTTAAACCAACTTTAAATTACTTTTTAAGGATGAAAAGGTCTGCCGCTGCTGATTAGAGATTTTATGGTGTCATTTGGTACCATTTGCTGTTATCTGGTACTTTTATGGTTAATTGAAAGCTGCTATTGAAATACACTATATTGCCTATCAGGACTGATTATTACAGCATTTGCACAAAAAATACCACAAACCATACAAGTTTTCCTCCATCAAAGAGAGAATAACTGCAATAGTTATGTAAAAGTAAACATTATGTCATAATTACTGTTTTCAGAATTGTGAAGTATAAAAACTGTAGGTAATATTATTTATTTAACGTGCAATTTTTATGTAATTCAGTGCCAAAATGCATGTTTTTCCAAATAGCACTAAAACGAGGCAAAGAAACTGGTTTTCAAATTGCGACTTACTTGTCACATTATAATGTAAACCAATTTCAACATTTTCGTTTGTTTTGTGTGAAAACTGTTGCACTATTTTTGGCTGTATTTTCTAGCAGTCCACTGCATGCCATTTGTGTAAAGAATTCTTTCTATAGTTCTTGTGAACTGTCTCACCCATAAGAACCCTGGCATTGGAATCTAGGTTTTTGGCAAAGTATTTTGTTACCTCAGTCTTGTATCAAGTTGCTGTGTTTTTCAGTTTGTTACATTGATAATGATTGTTTCATTAATTAAATACTTTAATGTAAAAAAAATTCGTTTACTTCAACAGCAGTTGGATTTGGTTGTAAGTTTAAAAACGTGCAGAGTATGTATGCTGTTAACAATAAAATATTCAGAAAAAGAATAGTAGAGGTACAGAAGGAACATTTTAGCTCAAAGGCAGCAATCATGTTTTATTTGTGAATGGATGGTAATACAGCGTAACAGATTTTATAGTGCATAGTGTGTAGCCATTTAATGGTATAAATACAGCAGAATCAAAATTTCTGAGATAAAATTGAAAAACCCTCCAAATTTTCAGTTTCTTTAAGTGGGATTTGGAAAGTCCAAAGAAGCAGAGACAAACCTAAATTTCTTGGCACTTAAACTCAGCAAATTTGCAGATCACATCGAGCTGAGGATGCAGTGACACATCTGAGGGACGGGGCCATCCAGAGGGACCTGGACGAGCTCAAACAGTGGCTGAGGCTGAGATATTTCTGATGAACAGACTGAGAGCAACCCTGGGGAGGACTTAAGGGTGCTGGTGGGTAAGAGGCTGGACATGCCCCAGCCACATGTGCTGGCACCCAGAAACTCCCTGTGTGCTGGGCTGATCCCACAGCATGGGCAGCAGGTGAGGAGAGGATTCTGCCTCTCTGCCCTGCTCAGGTGAGACCCCACTCGCAGTGCTGCCTCCAGCTCTGGAGTCCTTGGTATAGGAAAGACATGGACTTGCTGTAGCGGGTCCAGAGAAGAGCCACAAAAATTATCCTAGGGCTGGAGCACCTCTGCTGTAAGGAAAGGCTGAGACAGTTGGAATTGTTTAGCCTGGAGAAGAGAAGGCACCAAGGAGACCTTATTGCTACCTTTCAATTACTTCAGGGGGGTTTATAAGAAAGATAGGGACAGACTTTTTAGTAGGGCCTGTAGTGATAAGAGAAGGGATAATGGTTTAAAACTAGAAGGTTGATTCAGACTTGATATAAGGAAGAAACTTTTTGTGATGAGGACAGTGAAAAACTGGGTTGGTTGGCCAGAGAGATGGTGGCTCACCCATCCCTGGAAGTGTTCAAGGTCAGGTTGGATGGGGCTCTGAGCAACCTGATCTAGTGGAAGGTGTGCCTGCCCATGGTAGGGGACTTTGACTGTGTGATCCAACTCAAACCATTCTGTAATTTTATTATTCCATATTCAAGGTAAATAAGCTCCGTATTATGACTGGCAAAGAAGGTCCTTTAATTTCTGCAGAAACATAATTTCATTTGCCTGAGAGAGAAATTAAATGTTACGAGAGCAAAATAAACTAATATAAAGTTGCTATTTTTACAGCTGAAAAAGAAAGCATATATCCTTTCGCTAAAATGGACTCTTTTTCCTGTTATACCCCAGAAACAGGAAGAGTGTTTAAAGACTCTTTTATTACTTGGTAGTCTTAAAAATAAGTTGGATCTAGACAGTTTTCCTCCAGGTCATCTCCAGTGTTTAATTGTAAATATTTTATCAAGGAAGCATCAATAAGTGTGTCTCATATTTACCAAATGGTTCTTTTCACTAATAGCATCAGTTAAAATGGAAAAATTGATTGGAATTATTCTCCTTCCCATAGGTAAGAGGATAGAAAATACACAAAGGAAAGAAGGGAAAAAAGTTAGAAAGGAAAACCAACAGTCACAATATCCAAGACTGACATTGTTATGGAGTCAAATTACAGGGGGGAGAGAGGACTACTTTCTGCATTGCAGTTTTCACTATAAGGTAACATACTTTTGTCATACAACACCCAAAGATGAGTACTGAAGAGCTTATGAAATGCTCATTATGTCCAAGCCTCTTGTCTTGTAACCTGGGAGAGAAAAACCAAAAGGAAATATCAAATAACTTTGTTCCTATGTTAGTTAGATGCCAGGCTGTGCTTAGGTATGCAAGGAATGGCACTGGTTAATTGCATTTATTTTTCTTCTGAAATCGATAATGGTGTTGCGGTATTTCCATAGCTGTGACCTATTACTCTGGAGATTTGTTTATCAAATTTGGAGAATATACCAGACCTTTCCTTGGGGGGGTGTGAAGGAAAAAAAAAAAGTCAAATAGACCTCAGAGGTAAGAGCAAGTCAGATAAGCACATTAGGAAGGATGAAAACACCCATTTTGCGTCAATTAAAACACAGTTGTGCTAAGGAAGTGCAGATAGTAATGAATTGGAGGAAGTATCTTTTATATTTCTGGACTTCATCTATAGCCATGTTCTTTCTGCCAGAAATCAGCTTTTCAGCTTCAAGGAAGAATAGGCTAGGGTGGGGGTTGGGTTAGGGTTAGGGTGTGTTCCAATGATTACTTGCTTCAGACAATCCATGCTTTGGGTTTGCAAGCATGTTGTAACTTAATATAAAGCAAACAAGCAAGGTCAGAAAACAAATAGATTTCTTCTCACATACATATGGAGAAAAATCCATCAAACTCTAGAGAATAAAAGTAGCAAATAACCAGCTAGGTAAGCTATTTTCAGTATAATTTGTTAATTGACACCACTGTCCTTATAAAATAAAATAATTTCTGAACAAAAAGGAACACCCTAGAGCCCTGGAAATGCTGAAAGTTATTTGTAACAAATGGTTACCATTTCTTGTAATAATACAAAACTGCAAAATTGAGCCTGTCTGACATGAATACAATGAATATATAACTTGTTGAACATAATGTCATACTCTCTTGCAGGGCAAAGAGACAAAAAATGGAAAGCAAGGAAAGGGGCAACTAGCTGGTGCAGAAAGGCGAAGGTTTCAAAAAAACCCACAAAACAACACTTCCTTTTAGATTACGAGGTGTTCTTTGCTGCTTTCAAGTACAGCATACTTGGAAGTCCAATTAGTCCTGTCTGCATTGTTTAGCAGTGCAATTGTTTTAATTCTTTCAACAACGGGGAGAAGGGGAGGGGAATAGTTTTTATTTCACCTACCAGCCTCCAAGAGGGTGCATTCGTAACTGCTGAGGAGACTTGATTTTCAAATCCTGAAGGTGAGTTTTTACGGGCTTTTTTTTTCCCTGCATATATTTATGGAAAAAGAGAGGTGATGTGGGACACACATAGACACGTTTGAACACAATTCACTCTTGGGCTTACACTGAACTGCTGACTTTGGCATGCACTGTGAGGGGTGTAGGGCTCCAAGATCACCAGATGATGATTATGTTTGAATTTAAAACTTTTCTAAATTTGCTGAATTTTTTAGCTGAGAGAAGGGGGGACAAGAGAAGAAAGGGCCTTAAGGCTGCAGGGGAGGGGGCATTGATGTTTTTATTTTTCAGTTATTATTTTGTAAATCTTTCTCATGAGCTAATTTCCTTGCCTGTGCTTTAAGGTAAATGGCCCAAGTAATTCTTTGTGTTTTTAAGTGAACCCTTTGGTCTCCCTTCTTACCTGTGTCTGAACTTCATTGTTTCTCCTTCACCTTTTACTAGGCAGAACAAACAGAAATTCTCAGTGAACTTTCTGTTTCCACAGAAACGCTGGAAACTTGTCAGTGTACTTCGGGATGTTTTTTAATGTGGCCAAACATTCCCCTCTCTCTAGTTAATTAACGATTAATGTAGCCACCAAGGAAAGCTGTGCCAGGAATGAGGGACATATTGGTACGAAGTCCAATTGGCAGTGACCTGATTTTTTCCTCCAGTTATTTATACTGAGTCACAGAGAATCAGACTGAGACACCTCTTGCTGACTTCTGCTCTTCCCTCAGCTTAGTAAACTCCTGATATCACAATGGGGGCCAGGAGAAGAGCCTTCTTGGAATGCAAATTTCAGTAAAGAAACTGGAAGTCAAAGGTGAGTACAGAAGTTTGGAGTAACCTCCATCTGTGAGGTGACACAGTTGCTTTAGAAAAGGAGGAGTCCAGGCATGAACACAAGCCCTCTGGAAAATCCATATGCAATGGTGCCCAGGGCAAATTGATGCAGCTCTGGCATTGTGGCACGGGTTTATGAAAGTAAATGCGAAGTCTTAAAGGCAAAAGACTTTTTCTAATAATTTTTTGGTTTTTCATAGTATTGGTGGTTTGTTGGTTTTCTGATATTCTTTTTTCTAAGTAACTGGCCTTTATTATAAGCATATATGTTGAGGTTTTGCACCTCAGTTGAAAAATACCTTTTTAAAGCATTCTGTCAGGGCCCTGTGGGTACTAATTGCCATAATGGCCCTGACCAGCCCATCTGGCACACCCTCCATGAGCCCAGGATCCCATTTAAGCTCAGCTCTGGGCCCTCAGCCCCTGCCTGAGCTCTGCCCTTTAAGGCTCAGGCCCCACAGACCCTGGGGTCCAGACCCTGACAGCAGGTTGTCTCAGTTGTGGTTTTGCATCGTTCCCTGGGGACCCTGAGGATCAGCTTCTTGGCTTGGCCCCAGACCTCTCTCATCCCACAGACTTGTTGGGTGGTCTTGGGTTCTGGGGGAGGGAAGGGAGTTGGCTGTGGCCATAGCCATGGCCAGTCCTGCTCTCCTTGCCACGGTACCAAGAGAGTGGGTCCTGGTTTTTGAGGCCTCTTCCCCACCAGTTTCTTCCCCGTGAGTCCTAAAAAGAGAAATTGAGAGGTTTTCTCTCTAAATAGCTAATAAAGCAGACAAATCCAGCTTGCTCCCCCCCCAAAAAAAATAAATATTTCTATTCTTTTGCATGTCTGCTCACCCAGTCTGCACCTTCATTTAAGTTAGTGTTTATGTTGGCTATTAATACAGGTCCACCGGCCAAGCAAGTGTTGACTCAAATTATATCTATCTACTATTTCAAACACCTGCTGTGCTAGATTAATTTGATGTGATTAAATATGAAGTTTTATTTTCTGGTCTCATAACTGTGTACACAATTTTGTATTGATTTTATCATTATAAAGCTAAAGAGATAATCTTGGCAGGACTAAGTTTACCAAAAGCTCCTCTGAAAAACACAAGGGGCTATTTAAGATGAAACACATTAGGTTACAGTTGATCTAATGGGAAATGTTTAAATCCTGATCAGAGAAATCTCCAAGTCAAATTTGTTTATCCTGAGAAAATGACAGAAACAGAAAGCAAGCTAATTTGCTGTACAGGAAGTTAACAGAGTCACGGGGTTTCCCCACAGACAGTCAAAAGCATTAGTACAATTGTAGAGGAAGCAGATGGGGAACACGCAAGGTTGTGAGGTCTCTCATTTCAGTGGAAGCAGAATTGGAGCACTGGAAAGCGTGAAGTACTACACAATGAGGCTTGAAACTGTGAGTAAATATACTATCGTTTGATTCCTCTGATGTTCAGAAGTGCATGGTTTTGTGCGTTCTGGTGAAGTATCAAGACTGCACAGAACAAACACAAACTCCATTTTTTTTCACTTTATGTAACAACTGAAAAATGCCGCGGTGTTGTCTTAACTATTCCAGGCAAAATGGGTGACAGTGTTTTATAAAACTTCACTACAACAGTTATTAAAAGCAAGGTTCTTTTTTTGGTGTGTGAATAAGTTTCTCCAACTTTGTTCATATAACACACCTTGCAGTTAAACACTGTCTTCCGGTTTCTTCTCTGTACTGCAAGTAACCTAAGCAAACAGAGAAGGTCCGGAGTGGCTAACGTGTTTTAAAATTCCTCTTTTGAAGAGGAAAGATAGTTTTCAGTTTCTGAACACAGAAAATATTTTCTTTGGTAACAGAGACCACAGCGATATCAGACAAGTGGAAACAGTGCTCATTTGTTCCTTACTGGAATGCCATCCTATACGAAGTGAGGCTTTGACAATATATGTTTGTCTGAACAAAGGAAGTACAAAGCAGTACAATAAGTTTCTCTTAAGTCCTCGTGTATAATCCTTTTTCAGAATGACAGTGGCTATTTCTGGTGAGAAATTATTGCTGTGACGAGAGTTGAAATGCTGCATTTTTTAAAGATCCCATCCCATCTGAAAAAAAGAGAAACTTAGTGTTTTAATCACCTGGTTCAGTGGATATCAGCTAATGGTTGCAGCCTGTGGATTCCAAAAGAAGTGGCACAAGCCTGAACCCAAAATCATATTTCATATTTGGGAACTGATGCCATCCCTTTCTTGGAAAATTTGTGTATCACCTAATATCCCTTTAAACAGGTCAAAATGAAAGACAGAAATGGGATGATGCTCAGTAACCACTGGAGCTTACCAGAAATTAAACAGTTATTTGATGAGTAGGTTATTTAAACAGAGTATATGGATCTCTGTGTGTCTCTGTAGTTTGTATAGACTTCTAAGTCCCTGTGTAAAAACGACTTACTTGTTTCTTTAGTGTCCCTGTCTGTAAAGTTTTACTCACAGTCACCTTTCATGCCCTACAAAGCCCCTGGTTTCTAATTCGAATGCTAGTCTACTTTTTTCCAGATCAAGTGGATAATAATGCTGTTGGCATGCTAAAACTACCGATTGATTGTTTGAAAACAAGTTATTGGGATGAATTTATATTGCCTAAATTGGGTAAGGTATACATACAAAAAGTGAAGAGAAACAATAGCAAAAGTTTGTTTGTACATAGTTCAAAAAGGAGCAGGAGATTGCTTCACCTAGGAGACGTGAGGGACAAGGGAACATTTGAGTGAACTTCCTGCTTTGCATAACTTGTACATAAAACTAAGATGGAGACTTCTGTGCAGAGATATATACAGGAATTGCTCTCTTTATATTGGCTAGACAGTAGTGGTGTTCCAAAAGGTAAAGCATATTTTAAGATTTGGTCTTTATTGCAAGAAGACACTACTAGTTTTCTACTATTTCTTAAATCTTAAAAATGCAATTTTCCTGTAAGTTTCCCAGGCCTAATTTAACAAGAATTATTCAAGGCATATTGCTTCCTGCTGTAAGATTGACGGTTGAAAACATATTTCACCAGAACAGTGTAATGATTTTTTGCACTTAGCATCTGTATAAAAACAAAGAAACAAACGAACAAACCTGGATCCCGTATTTCTGCAAAAAATCGTGACAGACATTTGAACTTTATTATCACTTTGTTTCATCTCCCCCTTTAGTAAATTTGTCCCATCTCCTATGCAGTAAATCATCCTCCACAGAAAAGTTTCTATCATGATGCTCTGGTTTTCTCTACCTTCCTCAGTCCTTTTTATGCTGAGGACCCCAGAGCTGGATGCAGTTCTCCAGGTGGGGTTTCACGAGAGCAGAGCAGAGGTGGAGAATCTACTTTTGATGCAATCTAGGACACAGGCTTTCTGGGCTGCTAGTGCACGTTGCCAGGTCACGTCAAGCTCCTTGTCCAGCAGCACCTCCAAGACCTTCTCAGTCCTACTGAAATCAACTGCCAGTTTAGAACTGTGGTCTGAGACTTAGCATCCCTAGTGGCAAAAGCAGTTTACACTTATGTAATCTCAGTCGCCTTATCAAATGAAAAGATCCTAGACAGTGTTGAATACCATAGGATCCTACTAGGCTCCAAAACACATTAGGCTCTGAAAACATTTTCATTGTGACTTGGTAATCGGGACACTGAGAGACTGTGACGGGATCACTCATACAAATGCAGTTTGTGTTCACAGCACCTTTTTAGGAAGAAGAGGGGAAAAGATAATTCTCCAGTTTTACAAACTTCTCAGAACATCAAATGATAAGGAATGTGGGTTCTCTCAAACATAAAGTTTCTTCTAGGCCTCAAAGTGATTCAAATTACACTATATTACACTATATTACCATTACTATGTATCAAAACAGCTGAACCTGTTGCACTGCGCCCAATTATAGAGTAAAATATAACAAAGCTCGGAATGAGGAGGTGTAAGAGAATCTCTCACTTTTTTCCAAACCTTTATGAAAAGTCAGCTCTTCATACTAGATTTTGAGGTATCAAAACAGTAACAGTTATATTTAAGAGAGTACAGGTCCATACAAAACATTACTCCTTTTTGGCAAATCACTAAAATTGCATTTTTTGTGTGTTTGTTTTGTTTTAGAGAAAGTGAATTGAAGACTGAGTATAAAAGTCTATTAATTTGCAAATTGTGAAATTCAGCAATGATACACTGTGGAAAAAAACATATATGTGCTGTTGTTGCATGTATTGTTATTTTTGCAAGCATTTTAATCTGCTACTGGAAGGATCTTCAGCTACCGAATACAATAACTAGAAAAATCTTCCCCCAGGCAACAACTGCCAGTCCAGCAGGTCAGCTTTGTAGGGGGAAAATTGCTCAAAATGCAATAACACCATTAAAAGATAACAGAACTTTTATTATATCCCCATACTTTGATGACAGAGAAAGCAAAGTCACTCGTGTGATTGGGATTGTTCACCACGAAGATGTGAAACAACTGTACTGCTGGTTCTGCTGTCAGCCCAATGGAAAGATCTATGTATCAAATGCAAAAATTGATGTTCACTCAGATAGATTTGGATTCCCTTATGGTGCAGCAGATATAGTTTGTTTGGAACCTGAAAACTGTGATCCAACGCATGTATCAATTCATCCGTTTGCACATGGAAATATTGACCAGCTGCCAAGGTTTGAAATTAAAAACCGCAAGCCTGAGCCCTTTTCTGTTGACTTCACTGTGTGCATCTCTGCCATGTTTGGAAACTACAACAATGTCTTGCAGTTCATACAGAGTCTGGAAATGTACAAGATTCTTGGAGCACAGAAAGTGGTGATCTATAAGAACAACTGCAGCCACCTGATGGAGAAAGTCTTGAAGTTTTATATAGAAGAAGGAACTGTAGAGATAATTCCCTGGCCGATAAACTCACACCTCAAGGTTTCCTCTAAATGGCACTTTTCTATGGATGCAAAAGACATTGGCTATTATGGACAAATCACAGCTCTAAATGACTGTATATACCGTAACATGCAAAGGAGCAGGTTTGTGGTTCTTAATGATGCTGATGAAATAATTCTTCCTCTTAAGCATCCAAACTGGAAAACAATGATGAGCAGCCTTCAGGAACAAAATCCAGGGACTGGCATTTTCCTCTTCGAGAACCATATCTTCCCAGAAACCATCTCTACTCACATGTTCAACATCTCGTCCTGGAATACTGTGCCAGGTGTTAACATATTACAGCATGTTCACAGAGAGCCTGACAGGAAAGATGTTTTCAATCCCAGGAAGATGATAGTTGATCCACAAAAGGTGATTCAGACTTCTGTCCACTCCGTCCTACATGCCTATGGGGACAGTGTGAATGTTCCCATGGATGTTGCCCTCATTTATCACTGTCGGAAGCCCCTTCAAAGAGACCTTCCCAGAGAATCCCTTGTCAGGGATACAGCCCTGTGGAGATACAACTCATCATTAATCATGAATGTTAACAAGGTGCTATCTGAAACCATACTGTAAGTTCAAAAGTGAAACCTCGGTTCTAAGGAGGGAAAGTGGAGAGCCACCCTTATTGTGGGAAGGCAGAGGAGATTGTTTAAAGAGCACATTAAAATGATTTCCACATGAAGGTTACATTTTGCAGTGATTTAGGAAAGTAGCCCTTTTATGTACTGTGTAATTATATATGCATTTGATATGTGAACTGAATCAATGTATCCAGGGAAGAGATTTTCAAAATTGAAAAAATTATTTGGTTCACAAACGGTGTTTGAGGCTTCAGTCTGCTGTTTTTTAATGATATTTACACATGATTGGGAAGTACCTGATGACACTGTTATATGTCTTTGCAGGAAATTGGTGTGACGTAGCTCTTATCAAGGATACATCCCCTTGGAGAGACACATCTTTGGCTTTGAAAGTGAACTGTGTTGGCTATGCTACAATTTGAAGTGTAATAATGAAATGTAAAGGTGTTACCATACGCATTTAATGCTACCTTCTCCCCAGCAATAAATGCATTGTATGTTTAAATTCTCTAATACAGGGGAAAAAAAAGGTCTGTAACTTATTACCTTTGACACTAGAAAAAAGTACCCCACCATGGAACTCGTTCAAATGGCAACATTGTATTTTGTTGTAGGACTGATTCAGCTATCAGGTCTGTCTCCAAAAGTAGACAGGACTCCTGTAAACTACTGGATTTTATCGTTGTGTAATTATCAAATTTCCCAGTACTTTTTAAAAGATTGATTCGGATTTCGAAAATATAACGCTTAGCTTGTGTTTCTCCATTTTACACAAGTTAATGTGTAAGTGATAGTTCAGCGTCAGGGTCGAGTCCGGAGACTTCCCCGAGCACGGTGCGGCACTGCTGAGGTCCTTCTCCTGCACCTGGGCTGTCTATGCCGCTCATTCCAGGGATGCGTCTCCCCGGCACACGGCACGTGGACCTGCGCGATCGGCCCGCCCGGGGCCGCCGCGGGCCGGGCAGACCTTGCTCCCCGAAATGCTCCGGGACTGGCCGCCGCGTCTCGCCTGGGGCCTCCCTGCCCAACGCCCCGGGGGACGGGGCGGTAGCGGGCGCGGCCAGAGGCGCAGAGGTGAGGTCACCGCCCGCCCCGGGCTTCCCGCCGCCTCCGGCCGAGTCTCCCCTGCCCGCCGGATGGGCCTCCTCGGGCCGCGCTCCGCTGGGGCCGCTGGCAGGGGCTGCTCGCCGGCCGCCGGTGCCGGTGCCGGTGCCGTGTCCAGCGATCCGTGCGGAGTCACCAGCCCGGCTCGATACTGCGAGCAGCCGCCCCGGGAGCGCCGTGCGGGGGCGGATGCGAACGGCCCCACCCGGCCCGCGGCGGGCGGGGGCTCTGCCTGAGGCACGGCCTGGGCGAGGACTTGCGGGATCCCCCTGGCCGCAGCCGGCGCCGCCTCGCCGGGCGGCAGATGACGGGATCGAGCGCACCTGCCGGGCTCGGCTTAGGGGCGCCTTGCGGCTGCCGCTGTCCGTGCCGCAGAGGTGGCCGGGGAAGGGGCGCGAGGGCTCCGGTAGCACCGGCCCACCTCCCCCGGCGGAGCCCGCTCGGGGCGCTGGTGGCGGCGGCGCTGCGCGGCCCCGCTCGAGCGGCGGGACCGAAGGCCGGGAGAGCCCCCGCTCTGCCGTCGCCGTGCGCGCGTGGTCGGCCCGGCGGGACCCGGGCGGGGCTGGGCTGCGACACCCGCTCGGGTTCCTGCAGCTGGCATCGCTCGCAGGAGAGGCTCGGGAGTTTATTTCCATTCAAGAAATGTAAAATCAGATGGTCGTCAGCTATAGCGTTGTTTTACGGTACTGGTGCTAACCACTCAATGGTAAGTTAAAGGTACAGATCAAATTGTCCAAACCAGGCTTTTTGAGTCTACATCTGAACACATGCCAAGCGTGGACTTTAATCTTGGATTTAAAGCGTGCATAACTGCTCTAAAGAGTAGTTCCAGTGTGTGATGTGGATTAACCTTGTTAGGCAGCTCAGCTGCTCACCCTTCCCCTTACAGTGGAATGGGGAGAGAATCAGAAGGGCCAATGTGGAAAAATTCATGGGTTGAGATAAGGAGTGTAAGAGGTAAAGCAAAGCTGTGTGCGCAAGCAAAGCAAAATATGGAATCTATTCATTCTGTCCCCTTAGCAGGCACATTTATAGCCATTTCCAGGAAAGCAGGGCTTCATCAGGTCTGATGGTAACTTGGAAAGCCACATGTTGTCAGTCACGAGTCTCCTCCTCTCCCCAACTTTGATTGCTGAGCGTGGCATCATATGATGTGGGAAGAGTCTTGAATCGGTTTGATCAGCTGTATCCCCTGCAAGTTTCTTGTGCTGCCCTACTTCTGGGACAGGAGCCACATGAGAAACAGAGATGGCCTTGACGCTGTGTGAGCACTGCTCAGAGATAGCTAAACAGCAATGTGTTTGAAACACTCAGTTTGGTCACCAAACACAGCACCCTGCTGGCTACCGTGGAGAAAATTAACTCTGGTCCAGCTAAAAAAAGTACAGTGTGAAAGACAAAAAGATGAAATAACAATCTTTTAATGTCATGCAATTTTGATTTTGCCTGATCAATTTTTTTTCCAGTGGACACAAAGTCTAATTGTTTACCATAGGAGGAGTTTGCTTAGGGATGCACAGCAGATTATCATGGAGAAGTTTATGAGTGTACAGGGAACTGTGTGGTTTGTTAGTTCTAATGGCACAAAATAAGTATATGGCAACACTGTATATTGGTCTGGCTTACCATCTGTGTATTTAGAATAGAAATGGCCAGTTTAATTTTTTTTAAGCAGTATTTTACAAGGAGTGGAATAATACTGCCTTCAGTTTAATCCTTCAAATAATATGCTCCTGACTTTGGATCTTATAAGAGAGGAAGGACACCGGTGTGTCAAAGAGTCTTTCTGAAAAATGTAATCTATGAAAAGATTAGCAACAGACAATCTAGATAAAGATGGTAAATGATTTGGAATTTTTATTTAGCACCAGTGATTTGTGTTGTTACTTTTGACAAAAATCACAAAGTAGAGGATAGAGAATACCTTTTTTCAAAAATAATAAGTTACTAAGGCTGTTTGTTAGTCGTGGGTTTTTATTTAGGCCCTGCATAAACCAAGGCTTAGGCTGTCTATTATTTCTGTACTACTGAATCTAGTACTTCGTATTAGCAACTGAAGCTCTGCAATCACCTCTATCAGTTTACCCCCTATCCTTACCCTAGATTGGGAGATAAATAAACTGAGAGTTATCAAAAATTTCACTCAGTGTAAACTTTGTGAAGATACTGAAATGAGCAGCTTAAAAGGTCTTCAGCTGTCTCCATGCAAAGAAACCAAGTTACAAAGGAAGGCCATAGTGCAGAGAGCATGTGAGGAAGATAAACAATTACCAAGAAATGGCTCTTGAACTAAATTAGCGCTTGGATCCACCTTTTAGTAAGGACAGTGTCAGTTGTGGAGGATTAAAGACAGATGACGGAAAAGAAGTTCTGGAAGTAGAAGCTGTACAGCAAAGGTAAAAACAACATCCAGTTGGAAGGCAATACAGAACAATTTCCATTTCAAAATTCTAAGAAGACAGACCGGGTATTGGAAGAATCTATAATGGGAGTTTATTAAATGTGTCGTGAGCATAGTGGTACAATGTGGCTAAAGCATGAGTGATTCCTTGGTTTAGGAAGGAAAAAAAAGATGATTTAAGTATATGAAAGTTTGTAGGTGTGTTCTTGATCCCATACGAGCTTTGAGAGAAAATTTTAGAAGGACTGTGACAAAAGAAATAAGAAGAAATGTGATTAATTTGAGCAGCCTGATCTACTGAAATATGCCCCTACCTACAGCAGGGAGACTGGAACTAGATGATATTTAGAGGTCCTGTCCAACCCAGGCCATTCTGTGGTCTGTGACAAGAGCTCTTTCTTGTGACCTTGCCGCAGAAGAAAACACATTGTGTAACTGCACTTGGCCACCAAGCTGGGCAGATGTGTATTAATCACTGGCTGATGACGAGCTCAGAGGTAACTGCGCAATGTGATGCACCTTCAAAAAATGTAATCCTGGCATGTATTAAGAAAGAAAATTTCCAACAATGATGAGGGCTTGTTACTTGCCATGCACAAATGGACAAGGGACAGAGATTTCTAGTCTCCTGTATTGGAGATTAATTGAACCTGGGCCAAGCACGCAGAAGTGATTGGGAAAGGAAGAGTGTTTCTTCTGAGGCGGTTTTAGAACAGCTTGTCTTGCTTAATGAAACAGTAACAAATACAAAGACTGGGAGGTGATATGACTGCAGTCTGTCTGTCAGGGCAGTGGGGAGGAACAAAGCCTGCTTAGGGGGAATACTGCAAAGTAGCGATCGATACCAGTAGCTAAATTTAGCATTAAAACAAATTTGCATAATTTATATCATGTTCTACTTGCATATTAATTGGAATTAAAAGATACAAAATTGGACTTAATTATTATTGTTTTTATAAAAGAAACCCTTTTAAATATGCTGAAAGCATACTTTTGAAGTTAAAATTTGCCAAGTACTCTCTGTAGTGAAGAAATTGAATGCTCCTAATTACACTGACTTTATGTATTTTCTGACTACATATCTGTGCCGTTTATTTTAGGAGGTCAAAATTAATGAGTAGTGTTGGGGAAACCATGATTTTCACTCCTTAAATAACTGCGTATTTCTTTTCTTTAAGATTCTGTGTTCTGGTATGTCTTGAGCTCTAGATTTTGCTCTTTTTCTTTGCTTCTAGAACCTGCTGTTGTTTCAGTACTTTCTCACAGGTCCTCACAGGATCTGTATTTACCTATTTGAACTAGGCCTATAGTGTGTTAGGAAAAAAATAATTGCCCAATAAATACAGATATATGGTATATTTTTTCTAGTTCTTTTTAAGTATGTGTGTGAACTGGGGATATATGGACACAAAAGATTAATTTCCAGAAGGAAACTTAAGTAGCCTCAAGAAAATCACCTATGTTTGATTTGCTTCAACAACTCCACATTCATTTGTAATTTAAATTAAGTTCTTGTGGCACAACTATATTCATTACTCAAGAGAAGGAAAACTTGTTTTTCTAGTAGGTGTGGCTGCTGTTACTGACATTAACAGAGCACCAGCTATCTGAAATACGTGTCCATAGCTGACTTAGGTGTTGTACCAGGATTTTTTTCCCTCAGTATTGTTCTGTATTGAATAATACTTGCAATTTACCTTAAAAATATTTAAGTTTTTATCTGTTTGAAATAAACGATTGGTAGACTATCTCAGCAAAATACCTTAGCAAAAAATAAATGGAGGACTGAACAGAACTTCACTCAGCTATCTGCTTTAAAAGGTACTTTTTCCTTTCCAGTGTTCACTGTTTAAAACAGTTGAAAATATGTATTTCTTCTTGTTTATTATCTGCTAGCAAAAGCAGAAGAAAAAAGCAGGTAATAAATTGATTCTGTTATTTAATGTTGACATGTTTTGATATTTCTTTAGTTAAAAACTATTTATAAGACTGAACAATATTTTTAAGTCATAAATAGATAAGACTAAGGAAAAAATGTTAAATGTGACCTCCTCTATGTTGTAAGAATGCTAATTTATATAATAACATCCTTGGAATGAGAATGCTTGGGGGAAACTTTTTGTACTTTAGAATGTTTCATAAAAAGACTTAGAAAATTTGAGTTGTTCTCAGTCACAAATCTCCAGCTGAAAGTCATGTTGAAATAGAAAATGAAATAAAATTTAGCTATGTTAATTTAGCTGTGTAAGTGTGACTTTGCAAAATGTAAAACTGCTTAAAAATTTCTGCCCAAACTGTGGGCAATTAAGATAAAAATAGCTTAGGGAGCAGGGAAGGCTTTTTAGCACGTAGAGAGGGGTGGGGAACCTGAAACTGTTTGAAATGATCAAACTTTATGTAACTACTCTATAATGGTAAGAATAGGAGGTAAAACTAAGTGTCTATTTAGATAAGGCAGACTGCAAAAAGAGTATAGATAATTTTAAACTTGCTACTTTCAAACTGTGTAAAAAGCTATGGTATTCCTTTGCTCAGGGGAGTGCACTGGGGAAAACACCTGCCCCTTTGCATTCCCCGGCCGTAATAAAAGTGCTTTTCAGATTGTTCAAAGGTTTCTTTGAATCAATGTGACAGTAGCAGACTCTTACCATGTATTTGCAGTTCTGATCCTAATTGTAAGAACTTCTGGGGGAAGGACTTCTCCATTTCAAAGACAGAGGAGTCAGTGCTTTCTGCTGCTCCTTTTCTGCTTTGCGCCTAGTGGGATACAGTGAGATTTCTGGTGTCCTGTCACTGTTCCAATCTGTAAAGCAGTTTCTTGGTAGCTGGCAAAGGCTGCTGTAAATCATAACCCTTGGCAAATGGGGCATTTTAAAGGGTATGTTGTGATTGTAGTTCTCCTTACTTGGCTTTCTCATGAAAGAGCAGTTGTGAAAATATTTTACATTATTCTGAAGGCATGAACGATTATTTTTTGCCTACTAGAAACATTTTCTTCATCTCTGCAACAGCATCACTTTATTTCGTGTTGGCATTTTACCCCACACTTCTTGCTGGCAGCTGGGGAAACTCTTCTTCCAGTCCAGTTTTCTGATCTGGCGTGAATTTGATTAATCTGGGACACTCTTTTTCCAAAGATCCTTGTGATACAAGCAGGCCTTTGAAGAGACTTGCTGTTACTTTACTGTTTATGGATCATATCTCAATGCCTAAAGATGAATTTGTAGAGAAAACTTCAATCTGAGCTCCATTTGCAGAAATTACTGCTTGAGAGTGCCCTGAGCTCCAGTCTGGGCATTAACACTTGCTCAGGATTGTGGCCATGCAGGTACTCAGGGCTGCCTGTCTGTCCTTGCAGCAGCAGGAGTGTAAGTGTTCCAGGAGCTGAGCCAGCATTAAAGCAGTGTGGGGGGCCCTGATCTCCAGCGAGCATTAATATGTGGTGGCCTTTCCTGCAAGCCCTGCCTTGTACAGTGCTAAGTAGGGTAGAGCTGCCAACTGAGAATAAGTTTAATACCTGCATAGATTTCACCTGTCTACTGCTGGATTGTATGAATTGACCTTCCTCTGTAGGTATTGCCTCATCTGTGGTGAACTGCAAATTAGGAAATTTATAAATTAGCAATTATATCTGAACCATTGTGTGCAATCCCCAATTAGTATGTTTATTATGAACCTGATTAATTCTATATACATTTAATTTATATATCAGCCTCTTGCTTGTCTGTGAGAAGTCTGGTTGCAAGGATTTTTTTTACATAATATACGCTGTAGGGAAAACAAAAGTTTTGCTTTGCTTTAAGAATTACTGCCTAATTATTAAATTGGTTATTCTAAAATTTGGATTATAGAAAATATTGATTAATAATAATGATTAATAATTATTCCCTATGCTGCTGTATATAGACCTCTGTTATATTCTCCTACAGACCCCTCCATGTACAGAAACTGCTCCACACACCTGACAAATGGAGGCATTCAGAGTGTCACGTGCAGTATCATCCATACCATTAAAGGTGTGTTCTGTGGCTGATTTTACATAAAAGCACAGTAGCTGAATCTCTGATTAAGTCAGTGCAAAATGATAGAGATTTACCCCCGTCTTATTTGTGAAATTCTTGAGCAATGATCATGAGTCGATATTATCTCATACACTACGTATTTTCTTTTCTGCAGATGTGGCAACATAAAGTACAAGGACAAAGAAACTTACATCCACCTTTAGATAAATTCAGAATGTTGTGTGGCAGGAAAAAATCTTACTTTGTTGCTGCTGTGTGCATTATTACTCTAACTTCAGTGGTCACAGTTTCTTATCTTAGGTTGCAGAGACTTTCTCGCCAGCCAAAAGTAATTCAAGAAGGTAGCAAATGTAGAGGGGAAATTGCCAATAGCACAATAACACCATTAAAAGATAACAGAACTTTTATTATATCCCCATACTTTGATGACAGAGAAAGCAAAGTCACTCGTGTGATTGGGATTGTTCACCACGAAGATGTGAAACAACTGTACTGCTGGTTCTGCTGTCAGCCCAATGGAAAGATCTATGTATCAAATGCAAAAATTGATGTTCACTCAGATAGATTTGGATTCCCTTATGGTGCAGCAGATATAGTTTGTTTGGAACCTGAAAACTGTGATCCAACGCATGTATCAATTCATCCGTTTGCACATGGAAATATTGACCAGCTGCCAAGGTTTGAAATTAAAAACCGCAAGCCTGAGCCCTTTTCTGTTGACTTCACTGTGTGCATCTCTGCCATGTTTGGAAACTACAACAATGTCTTGCAGTTCATACAGAGTCTGGAAATGTACAAGATTCTTGGAGCACAGAAAGTGGTGATCTATAAGAACAACTGCAGCCACCTGATGGAGAAAGTCTTGAAGTTTTATATAGAAGAAGGAACTGTAGAGATAATTCCCTGGCCGATAAACTCACACCTCAAGGTTTCCTCTAGATGGCACTTCATGCAAGATGGAACACACATTGGCTATTACGGACAAATCACAGCTCTAAATGACTGTATATACCGTAACATGCAAAGGAGCAGGTTTGTGGTTCTTAATGATGCTGATGAAATAATTCTTCCTCTTAAGCATCCAAACTGGAAAACAATGATGAGCAGCCTTCAGGAACAAAATCCAGGGACTGGCATTTTCCTCTTCGAGAACCATATCTTCCCAGAAACCATCTCTACTCACATGTTCAACATCTCGTCCTGGAATACTGTGCCAGGTGTTAACATATTACAGCATGTTCACAGAGAGCCTGACAGGAAAGATGTAATCAATCCCAGGAAGATGATAGTTGATCCACAAAAGGTGATTCAGACTTCTGTCCACTCCGTCCTACATGCCTATGGGGACAGTGTGAATGTTCCCATGGATGTTGCCCTCATTTATCACTGTCGGAAGCCCCTTCAAAGAGACCTTCCCAGAGAATCCCTTGTCAGGGATACAGCCCTGTGGAGATACAACTCATCATTAATCATGAATGTTAACAAGGTGCTATCTGAAACCATACTGTAAGTTCAAAAGTGAAACCTCGGTTCTAAGGAGGGAAAGTGGAGAGCCACCCTTATTGTGGGAAGGCAGAGGAGATTGTTTAAAGAGCACATTAAAATGATTTCCACATGAAGGTTACATTTTGCAGTGATTATTTAGGGAATCTATAGCAGAGCCAGGAGTCATTTAATCATATTAAAGTTCAATGTAGATTGCACTCTTGTAAAATGTAAAATTTGTTTTCAGTTAAAAAAATAAATTTAAAAAATCAGTATTTCTCAACTGATTCAAATAATGCAAATCAGTTTTCAACTGTACTAGAAATACAGCTATAGTCATTAGTATTAAACCTAATTTGCTTAATTCTTGAAGTTTGTATTTCACTGGATACAAAATTTGTATGCACCAATTGAGTAAAAGGTAAATTATTGAGCTAGCTCTACATTTCAACAACTGTAAAAAAATTAACCCCTCATGTTCTTGGAAATAGTGTCTGTTAAAGTGGTGATGTACTGTCACACTGAACAGCTTTTGGGAGTTTTGCTGATCCCAGTGTCTGTTCAACTGGGTTTTTGAGACATGTAAGTTTAAGAAGAGTGATCACTAATTACGCACAGCTGTTCTGAATTACTTAAGTGGTAAGTGCCGAATTGTGTTGGAAAGGTTTAAAACAGAGGCAAGTTTGACGTTAAAGAGACTTTTGTGAACTGAAAAGAAGCTATTTCGAGGAGGAAAAAATGGATGGCTGAACAACTATTTATGAAACATATTAGTTTGTTGGGTTTTTTTCTGGGACCTTGAAGCCTCGTAAGAAAATGCTTCTTCATGAAATTTAGGCATGAGTTGCATTTTTTTAGTCCATTATGTGGTGGGTAAGTTGAATTATATTGCTTCCTTGTGTAGGTGTAAGGGTACAGAAGCTGCATCTTTTCTAACCTTTATCTAAAAATAGTGCCAAGTAGTTACTAACTTCTGCTGAAGGGTCAGATGGAAAGCAAAGCAAACAAAAAAACCTCAGTGTAGTTCCACGGTTTCAGTCATATATTTTCTGTTTGATAAGTCCCCAAAGCCGTATGTGCTGTACTGTTGTGGCATTGTACTGGAACATTCATATGAAGGCACATCTGAGGGCAGTCAGTCTGACACTGGTTTCTGACAGAGGGAAGTGTGTGAGAGGTTTGCTTTTTTATATTTCTACACCAGTGTCACTCTTTCATCTCTTCATCTATTTTGTGGTGGCACATACCCTTAAGGAGCTCTGTCAGTAGTAGATTAGTATTATTAGCTAGCAGATGGCCAAGAGGAACTTTACTTAGAGGTCTTCAAGAGACAGTCTTTAAAAAACTATTTGCTAATTGTGTTCATAATTACTAGCTGCTATGTTACTGGTTAAAATTTCATTTGTAAAACTAAAAGGGTAGAAGAGCAGTGTAGTGTGTACTGGATGCTTGTCATTGTGGTTTCTGCTTGCATACTCTGGGGCAATGTAGAAAAGGAAAATTTAGAGTTCTGATTTAGAATTCTGATTTAGTTTAAACTTTTCTGCAACTTGTGAAATACCTGTGGCAGAATTCCTTTTCAAGTACCACTTCACAGCTTTTGGCTAACTGCAGCATTTGCTTCGGAGTGGCTGCAATGTCTCCGAAAGTTTGTATCAACAAACGGGCAGCTGTATTTACAGCCCAGGTGCCTGCTGCAGGGGTACTGTCTTGCTTAGTAACAGGTCCACTTAGAAGTTTAGAGTCATGTAGTTTGCAAGGGGAATCTGGAAGTCCAACTCATAGCATGGTTTGCTCAGGACTTTGTCTAGGCTGGCTGGACACACAGTCTCTCTGGGCAACCTGTTCCAGACTTAACCTAACTTCTAACAAGAGAATTTCTCTTGTTGCAGTTTGTGACAATTGGTTGTTGTCTTGCTATATGAGTCTTTGTCTTCTTTTAGTTCCTTATTAGTTAGCTGGAGACAGTAGCAGGGCCTCCCCTCCCCTTGCCCACCACCACCTTCCTTTTCCCCACCATTCTTTCCGGAAGGCTGAACTTGGCTTTCAGTTCTCAGTCATCTTGTGCTCCACCCCTCTGGATTCTGCATCATCAAGGTCACTAACAAAGTAGTTACCCACATTTTCCTGTTTCACTGATCTGGGTACAGTGACATTTCTGGCATGCTCCTGTTTAATCTTTCAAAGTTAACACACTGTTTTATAGGTGGCTCCTTAAGAGGAAGCTGAGTTACCACACACATCATACACAGTGTAGTTACTCCTACATTAAGAATGATGAAAACTTGGTGTCAAGAGAAGTAATTGAAAGCTTTCTACTTCATGTAAGCTTCCTTCACTTTTGAGTGCAGTTTGACTTGAGAGTTGTGAATTTGGGTTCAATTTTTTAAAATCCTTGACTACAGAAACATTTTTCAAAGTAAATTGGTATGAATAAAGGTGGAAAACTGAGTGCTTAAGACTCTGGCCTTGAATTTAAGAGACAGTGCTCCACTGTGTCTTCATGCAATTCCTATTGCATCACTCAAATACTGATTCTTACATATGAAAACTCCCACTGGTGTAATTAATACTGCAGACATTGGGGAACCCTGGCCTTCATTCAGTACTAAGTATGAAATTGGGTCTCCTTGGAGAGTGGGAAGAAAAAAAATCATATTAACAATAGTAATGCTAACAGTTTTGTCTTTTCAAGGACATGAGCCAATCTTCATGAAAACTCCTGTTTTCATGTTGTGTAAAAAAAAAAAAAAGACATTAAGGGGAGATTTTATTTTAAGGGAGGAGGGGAAACCAACCTAAAGTGTTTCTAAAGCATGTGATGTCATAGATACAGCTTTTAAGTACATGTTAAATAGCACAAAAGTATGTGAACAAGTATTTGCTACTCAGCAGTTACCTTCTGTACGTCAGGTCTCTGATGATCAATAAGACCTTTTTTCAACTCCTGTGCTTTCCGGCAGACTTTTGATTTTTTTCCTTTTTTTTTTCCCCAGAGATGCGGCATTCTGTCATTTGCCCCCGCTTTCCAACTCTAGATGTAGCAAGTACTTTAAGTGCATTATGTTAACTGCAACTTCTGGAAAAAGTGAATGGCTGGTAGACAGAGATCGAAATCACCTTCCTATTCACTATATTTCTACCTACCTGTGAACTAAATTATGTTCTAACACAAACTACAGGAAATAAAGACTATAAAATACTGATCAAGCCATTCTGAGTTATGATGAACACTGTCAGAGGTTCTCTGCGGTTAACTGCGATGGCAAGCTCTGTCAGAGATGAAAAGTTGCCTCGTTCTTGCTGAGGAGAAATCATATTGACATGTTCCTGAACTTAAAGAAATTATTATTGTTAACATCTGATCCTACTTAAAGGGCTCTTTGATTCTTCTATTTCAAAGGCTAAGTATTTAAAGCTACCAGAAAGAAAAACATTTTGGAGAAAGATTCTGGAGATAGAAAAGGTTTGCTATCTTCTCATTTTTGTTAAGCAGCTGTGCACTGTAACCAGTATTTGCTGTTACATGTATAAAAGCCTATGGTTCTAAAATAGTAGCTTCACCTTCTGTTTCAACAACAAAAAAATAGGTCAGAAGTCAGGTCAAGCACTACTTCATTTCAGACTTGACAGCAGACTTGAATGGTTTAAACATTACAAGCTATGCTTCAGAACCCAAATAAGTATATTTAAACATGAGTATAGACAAAATGTTGTGGTGAATACTGTTAGCATGCTGTATTGCATTATGTCCAAAACAACCCATTCCCAAATGCCCAAATAAAAGTAAATGATTGTGCATTGCATGATGATACCATTGGGTGCGCAACTTTGGTTCATGCAAAGTCTCATTTTATGGACACGCTGCTGACAGTCCATATATTCCTGAAGATTCTGCATATGTGAGCTTTTCAGCCATGTTCTTTCCATAACACCAAATGGATACTATGGTCTGGCATACTGGTGGCAAAAACCAAGCCCGTATCATTTTGGCCATTTAGTCCATTTAACCAAGACATTTCACCAGCCAAAAAACTTGAACCTCTCTTTGACTTTCTATATTCTGGTAGTGGCCAGCGGCTTATCAGTTTTTCTGTCCTCAAGTCCATTATATACAGGTATCTGTTATCAAATAGTAGAGCAAATATCTCTCCAAAGCCCAGCAAGGACACATTTAAGAAGTCTGGAGGTTTGATAACCCTAGAAGACAAGAAAACAGTGTTAGAAACTCACAATGTAGTCATGAGCTTGAATTACTAAACCAAATCCTTAGGTGTCTATACTCACCCTTCTGAAAGAATTTAGCAAGAACTGGATGCAAATTTTTCAAATTAAGCAACTGAACACTTAGCTGCAGTCAGGCCTGTGGTTTCAGTTCTGACTTTGTGCATTCAGGACAGACCCTTCTGAACATAAATAAAAGTTAGGGTTTAAAAGGGACTGTTTTGCAGAGCTCAAGGGAGAAAAAGCCTTGTTTCCAGATACACACAGAAGAACAAATATACTCGTGTTTTACAATAAATTTCCATATGGATTTCATGTCTCAATATCTTAAAGAGGTAAAACCTCTTGCTAATCTTTTGACCACTCTTTTAAAAAGGCAGAAGTAAAACACAGAAATGCCTTATTGTGATAGGCAGGTAAGATAAATCATCCAAGACTGGTCCTTAACAGAATGCTGTTTTACTGATATAGCTTTATGCTAAGTTAAGCATTTTCATCCTGGGGAGAAAGAAAAATATTTGTTAGTTCCCCAATATCTTTATGGTATTTTCCCTTATTAAATAAAACTTGGAAAAGAAATTAAAGAGTTGAGGTTTCCACAACTGGCTGTACATTTGATCACAGTATTACATAAAGCACAGAATTGAGGCACAAAAATGTATGGAGCTGAAAATCCGTTCACATCAGTAAGAGAACATCTTTCTCTTTTGAAAGATGGGAGGGTAAACTAAGAGGTGAAATTACCCAGTTACTCTTACTGATAAGAAGCATGTCTTTAGGAGTAGATCTTTCAGTGGTAGACACTCCCCAAATATTCAGGCCATTTGAATTAAGAGTTAACTGCTAGCAGTTCTGAAATGCACTTTTTTCTTTGGTAAGTTACAGTCTGATGCCACCATTTGTAATTGATACAGCTTCATTCTTTTTATGGAAACAGAATGCCATCACGTTTGATCCCTTACTGCAGTCTGATAGATTTCACTACCATTCCACAGCATTATCAAGAATGATAGATCAGCTGTAAGGAAAAAGTCTTTTTAATTTCTTGTCAGATCAAAGGACCCTCAGAAATGTCTGCCTGGTTCTCTTACAGCAGTCTCTATGGCAACATTAGCTTTGGGTCACGACAGTTTCCCATTCACAACTCCTGGCACTGAAGTCTGATTTAACTCTATATTGAAACACTTCAGCTTACAGAATGAAAATGTGAAAGAGGAGTAGCATATGGCCATAAACCAAAACAGCAATCAAATGATTTGTATTATCAAATAAGAAATTAGAATTTAACCTGACAATATGCATGAAGTAAGATGTTTACAGAATTTTTATCATCTAAAGTAAGTCATTAAAACTAGTATGTTCTACTTCTTATTTATTTAAAGAACACTGAATCCTAAACTGGAAGGTTTACCTGAGAATATCATAGCTGGCAAAGTCCCACTGGTACAGTCCTAGTGCTGAACTGCACACTATGTATTTACCATCAAAGTGCAGTCTGGGCTGTAGGGAGATGCTGCGATCTTCAGACACAGACAGTGTTTTTAAGCACTTGCAGTTTATTTCCCTTCCAATAGGCCAAATCTGCAATTAAAACACAGTTTAAGACCATAAAAAATTCACATTATAAACTGTTACACAGCAAGCCTCACAGTCTCTCCAGGCATCAGGTAAATCTGTGCGTGTTTTTTCAGAAATATTTATCTCCTTTAGGTAGGAGAATCAATTCTCCAAGTGACTTGACTAACACTATTTTTGCAGTATATGTTGTTTCTAGCCTAAAAAACTCCAGTGAAAATGGGTGCTTTAAAGAACGGCCAAAAAAAAAAAAAATAAAACCCCAACCATCCAACTGGGACAGAAATCTAACAGTGTTTCAGTTATGAAACACTTCCATAACCATAAACTTTACAGCACTCTCCAACCCCAAAGTCCCCAACAGTAACAGTACTTGCAGTTAAGTGCTTCACTGTCAAGTTAGCACATCAGGCATGCACTGAAAGCACCGATTCTTTGCACTAGCATTCATGTAGAGCCATCATTTAAATCTAAATGTTAAGATAAGCACTGAAAAATTAGCTTCCAAAGAGTTTCATGCCTTGTATGCAGCCTCACAAGCAGAAAATATGGAAGAAAATAAAGCCTTATATTATTTGTAAATTTCAGCAAAGTACTCAAGCACTTTATTTCCCTGTGTACCAAAATGATATATATGTGATATATATATATATAGTACATACCTTGATTTCATACTTATCTGCACTTAGGAGAATATGATCCCCAGGACTATGCATAAGAGATTTGACTTTGCACTTCTGCAAAACTACCTGTAATTGAAGGATGTAATAATTTATGTCGATGCTGGTAAATAACAAAACTTTCATTTGTATTTGTCACTTCACTAACCACCTGCATAGTGTATCCTTGTATAAAGGCAACACAAATACTTTTAGCAACTGAAAGAAAACTAGTTTACGCTTTTATTGTTCCTGCTAGTGCCAATTTACTCTATTAATAAGCACACATACACCCTTCACCTGCAGAGTCACCCCCGATCTTCCAAGTTCTGAAATAATCAGAAGAAAAATACTGTTTCATGCTTAGATTTTTGTTATCAAGATCATTAGATTTTTTTACATCATTCTTAAAGCAGCATTCTTTCAGAACCAGTTTTTATTCAGTCGTTGAATCAAACACTGATTCCTAATATTACTTCAGCTGCTTTGGAATAGAAATATCTTCAATGGTCTGAAAAGTTTAATTATAGCTTACTTTATTTTTCCTATTGAAATATTATTTTGCAGAATTTCCAGATGTTCTCCAGATTCTACAACTAGTTGCAGGGTTAGGATTAGAAAAACAAAATTTAGAACACATTACAAATTCAGTGCAAGTGTTTGCGAGATTAATTAGAAATCAATATTCCCACCTTAGTGACCCATTCTGTGTGTCCAGTAAGGGTATTCAGGCACGTTCCTGTTGATAAGGCCCATACTTTCACAGTGAAGTCTGCAGAGCCACTGACCAGAACATCAAGTTCATCACTGTAATCCACACTAAAAACTACAAGCAAAGAGATACTAAATAAGGAACATCGGTCTCTGTGTTCTTCTGTGAGACACTAACTAGTAGCCTCTCTATGAATTTAGTAGCCTCTAAATTCATGTGCTACTTCATCTTTAACTGTTGTTCTTGAACTGTATACATGAATTGTTGCTCTGGATTCTTAAGTTTACATTGCAAAATTACTGAGGGTTTTGTCCAAATTAAGAGCATTTACATCAGTGGTTCCTTAATGGCTGGATTATGGCAGTGTAACTAGTTCTTATTTTCAGAGTTCTAGTAAGACAATTTCAGCAGGATTAGCACATTTGATAGATCTCTTTACTCATAGGGGAACAGACCTACAGCTGAGTTGAGGATATTCTGAAGCAGAGGACAGAGAATTTAATTATGAGGGAAATGCAAATACAAATTCCCAGGTCCTGTTCTGCTCTTTGCTGTAAGCTGATCTACAGTCTGAGGATATAAAGAATGGCCATGGCCATATGTTATCTAAGGTTTGCATCGTTTTGGTAGACATGAAACTACTGAATAACCATGGCATTTAGTATTACTTCCATGAAACTGCAAAATACTACATGGCTAAGATAAGATCTGGCATATTCGAGGACAGATTTAGATCTGTTCTGGTCGCTTCCCCTGCTATGGGGGAACTGAGGTGATTCAAGTGACTGAGTACAGAGCCTATAAAAATCAAAAAAGCTAATGTGCAAAGAGCTAACTAAATTATAATTTGTTTGATGATGATATGTTACTTGACTGGTGAAATTACAAATTGAAAATTTCAACATACCTGCACCAGTGTGTCCTCTAAAATGCTGTGTTTTTGCCCCAGAGCTCCATTCCCAACAGGCTACTGTGTTATCAAAAGATCCTGTGACAAGCTTTTGTTCATCAAACTTCACTGCAGCACAAGTGTGTGTCTGGATACCATATATGCACTGACCTGTGCTTACATCCCACAGTTTTGCAGACAAGTCATCTGATCCTACAATATAAAAGAACAGGATAACTGGAAGCAAAGAGTAAATAATATTTCCAATCCTATACTCATCTTTGTTCGTCATAAACATAGCATTTACACGGAATCACAGAATGGTTATGGTTGGAAGTGACCTCTGGAGGTCAACTCTTCCAGTCCCGCTACTAAGCAGGGCCACCCACAGCCCAGGACTATGACCAGACAGCTTTTGAGTGAGCCCAAGGATGGATTCTCCAAACCATCCTGGGCAACCTGTGTTCAATCACTCTCACAGTAAGAAAAGTAAAATCACTCTCACATTAAAAAAGTGTTTAAGGGGAACCTCTTGTGTTTTAGTCTGTGTCCACTGCCTCTTGTCCCATCACTGGGCACCACTGAAAGGAGCCTGGCTCCCTCTTCTTTGCACCCCCACTTCAGGTACTGATAACATCCTGAGCCCTATCTTCTTCAAGATAAAAAGTCCCAGCTCTCTCAGTTTCAGTTGTTGGTTTCCAGTAATCATCTTACAGTACCAACAAATGTGGGAGTACTTAGTCAGGATTCTCAACTTAGTGTATAATGTTGTCATCTCAAATGACTGGGAAATCCTTGGAATATGCTCTAACAGCAGTTCATTGTAATTCTGTTACTGTTCTTTCACACTTAACGCTTCATATATGTTCTGTCTGTATTCTTCTTAAGTTAAAACTGAAATCTTGGAATCTGCAGTGTTCAGGGAGGAAGCTGAAATTATGTGCAAGTCAGACTAGTAGCAAGGTTAAATCTAGTTTACACGTCTTCATAAAGCACTTAGGTTACGAACTGAAAGTGCTTACAGTCTTGTTTCAAGGAAGAAGATAGAGGACTTTTTCTGCCACACTTTGGGAGACTGAAGTGCTCACACAGCCCAAACAAGGCCTCTTTAACTGAAAGTTATCCTCCTAGAGGATAACTAACATATCCATACTTCTCAAATGAGCTCACTAATAGCAACAGCATGAACAGAGTCATAGAATGTTCTGGACCGGAAAGGAACTTAAAGATCATTTAGTTCCAACCACCCTGCCATGGGCAGGGACAATGATATGTGCTGTTACTATTTTTTTAGCTAACAGAGAAATTGATCTCCTTGTTTTCTTATTTAAGTGACTAATGGGTTTATTAGTGCAGCAGGTGTTTCAGAAATTGAAAAAAAGAGTAATTTTGAATCATCTAAACTGCATTTGCACTATGAAAATAATCTGTCTGGTAAAGGAAAAGAAAACTGTCAATAATCATAGGAGGGGAAGAGAAAATAAAGAATTGTAAGACTCCAAGTTGTCTGTCCTTCCTACCTGTACACAGAAGTCCATCTTTATAGTAAAGTGCATATACTCTGGCACTGTGTCCAATTAAAGAGGATGTCTCAAAGGCTTCGTGGTCCTTCAGTTGCTTCATCCTTAAAATAGCCTTTAGGTAAACCTTCTTCCAATGTAGAGGATCCTGAACAGAGTCATCTATCTGCCAACCCAGATTCTTACATGCAGTCTGCCACACCTCTGTACAGGCACTTATAACCTTGTTCCACTGCTTAGAGACGAGGCAACATGTGAGTAAGGTCTGAGGATCAAGCCATTTTAACAGATAAAAACTAAGTTCCAATGGAAGAAGTTTGAGGAAGTCCCTCTTGAGGAGAATCTCTAAATTATTGGAGAGGTGCCTGAGCTGGACTGCTCCACTCAAGCTAATCAGGTGATCCAGAGTTTCATTTTTCTGCAAGTCCGTCAGAGAAAGAAATGTAATAGAAATGTTATCAAGCCATGCTTCAAAGTCCTTTTTCTCCATAAGGTTATGGAAAAATTTACCTGTGATACATCAAAATACTGTATTAGTTCTGTTCAGAAAACAAGGTAAGAATCACATCTTTTTTACTGATACATCAGTATTCCAAATGGCACGTTAACACATAGAATGAAGCGAACAAATACTTTTTAAAGTATTCATTAGGTTAGGACTAAGCATTTGCATGCACTTTGAACTATCATTTGTCCCCTATCAGACTTAAAAGTAAATTGTATGCAGGTAGTGAATGTTAGAATTCATTATGAATGTTAATATCTTTCTTGTTTTAGGTTAACACTTTCAAATTCTGAGTCCAATAAGGTAAAGGTTAGTTTAAGTTTTAAACCTATTATAACAAGTAAACACTGTCTTTTAGTTTACTCATGGATTATACTGATAAAAGAAAAAAACCAAAGCACATAAGCAGAGCAATAAGCTAGTTACTGACAGAACTTATTCGTATCTTTCTCCTGAACTATTTTAAACACTAAGCAGGTAACTAGTAATTTTTAAAAAAGATACAAAGAGATGTCCAACAAATTGGGTGAAGGATACATTAGTCATATTTGAATTTGGCTTGTGTAAGGACCTGAGCTTGTGCTGGTCTATTATCAGTTTTGACACAGTTGCACCACTTTGACCTAGATGCATTAAAAAAAAAAAATTCCTCTGTCTTTTTTCCTATTTTCCATGTTTATTTCCACTGAGCACCAACTGTGAAATTGAATACCACCTCCTGAAATATGTGATCTGCATGTACTTATACTATCCTATAGCATCTCAGCTTCCTGGGACCACTGATTAGCAAGACAAATGTCAGGTAAACAGTTTAAAAATCATAATTATTTATTTTCTCTGGAAGGTCTAATTCCATTCACTAGACAACTGTCTGAATTTAATGGAAGCTTCCAAACTGAAAGAATTGAGGAATCTGAGTGGGACTCAACAGTATGTTTATTTGTACACACTTTACCTTCATAGAATAAGATCTTAGAGTACACCTCTTAACAGGGCATAGTAGTACAGAAAAGTACAGTCTTCACTATAAAAGGCTGCACATGGCATGCCATTATTGATAAAAAACACAAGAAAGTTCTGGGTGTCAAATGCACAGAAACAGCTGCCCCTATCGACTCACAAGTTCATACGGTAACTTTTAACTGCTGACAGCTTTCCTCAGCACATATAGCTGAGCACATCTGCTGTTCAGATAGGCCTGTGTTCTCTTTAAAACATTCTAACAGGCTGCCTCTGAATAAAAAATCCAGTAAGCTCTAAGGTGTTTGTTGTATTCAATATGTGAAGCTAATACTGAAATTAAGGGCCGCCGAAGGCGATGCTGGAGCCCCGTGCACGAGGCTGTTTCCCAGGCGCTCCGCAGCCGGCGCGATTGGCTCCCCTCGCCCGCCCCGGGTACCTCCGCACACAAAGAGCACGCCGAAGGCTGGAGACTCCGCGCCGCTCACCTCAGGAGTCGGCCCGGCGCGGGGTGTCCTTCGGCGGGCAGTCGCCACTGCTCGCGCGGCCCCCCGGAGCCCGGACCGGGCTGGGGCTTCCCTGCGGCCATCGCTCCACGGCAGGACCGGCTCCCGGCACTTCCGCGGCCCGCGCCACAGCCTACTGGCACCCGCGGCGGGAGGAAAGGGGGCGAGCCCGGGGCCTGAGGAGCGCCGAGCGCCGCAAGGGGCGGGGGAGGCCGGGTCGGGCCGAGCCGGGAGAACCGGCGGCACCGGGGACACGGAGCGCCTGCTGCTCTCCAGTCAGGTGGCTTCCGGCGCACTCCTGACGTCATCACTGCCCGCCGCCGCGCTCCCGCTCCGCGGGCCGGGGCTGCTGCGGCGTCTCGCTGCCCGTCGGGGTGCCCTGCCTGCGACTCGTACCCGAGGGCGGCAATTTCTGCTCGTTAAGAATATTCCTGTAATTAATATGATATAAAATGCACTAGCGTTTATCATACTGCCTTAAAAATCACTTATTCTCTGTCCTTCTGTTAAAGGCAGCGTGTTGCTGGAACCGTCCAAGAATCTGAACATGAAAACTGCATCCCCCTTACTTGATTAGTTTGGACATTATTTACTTTTTCCTTTAATATGTACTTAACTTGCATTTATTCTCTTCTGTTTGTAATTGCAGGGTTTGCCCGTTGCTGTAGTCCTGTTCCATGGCTGGTGATACCCGAAATCTTCCCACGTTTAGCTTGAGGTGTGTCCAGTGCTGCCTGTGTTAAGGAACTGGGTTATGGCCTTCTTGGTAACCAAAGAATTTAATGTTTTTATATTAAGCATCATAAATTACAATCTGAAGTGACTTTTCATTGGGAAATTTATTAAAGATGCTCCTGAGAGAGCCTTGAGCCACAGTCTTCTCTGGCAGAACAGAGCTGTAGCTGTATGAGAGTGAGCTGTAATAATGTGGATTCTTGTTCCTCCTCTCATGAGAAGACATGCCAGTATCTTTTCTTCTACTATGTAAATTAGATTTTAATTTTGTAAATAAATAAATTAAATTTCCTTGCTTCACTCTACCTTTTCTTTTTGGCGTGTTACAGTGAAGAAGGTCATGATGTAGCCTGGGTAATGGTACTTGCAGAGTGCAGTATTTGACATTTGTGTTACTGCTACAATTTCTGGGATGCCTGACCACAGACTAAGTCTTAATCCCAAATGGAAATGAATGCTTGGCCTTCACACCTGTGAGGTTTTTTTCCTACTGCTGTCAAGTTGGCTAGGAATGCGTTTAAATCACAGGAAGGGCTGGAGTTCTTAGAAGAATGTCTCCAAGACATCGGGAAAGATTGATGCTTTTTCAAAAGGAATGACAGGGTCTGGGAGACAGCAGGAATATACACTTAGTCAGAAAAGGAAAAATACTATCTTTTCTAGTGTTAATTTAAAGGGTAAAGATCTCCAAATGAAGCAGGTCTCTGAAAGTCTAAAAGATGCCCAGAAACATAAACCAGTGTGGATTATAGTTTTGGTCAAAGATGGGTAAAGCTTAAGATACAAACACCAATCTCACAGGTAGGATATAGTCCTTCAAAGAACGCAAATGGAATCGGTAATCCAGAGCTCTATGCTACCTCCTGTCTTTTTAATTTCTTGTCTTTTTTCTTTCCAAATTTGAAGTTCACTAGTTCTGCATCTGTGAAAGAAAGAAGTGAGGTCAAATTTATAGTTTATTACATATGAAGGAATAAATCATCTGTTTCTCCTTCACAAAGGTGATAAATAGCACTTAAACAGTTCCAGATGTAATAGGACTGTTTCTATTTGGATGTCACATCTAAAACACAAACCATACACGCTATCAAATGACATTAAAACCAATGGTAATACATCAGCATTTAAGACAAGTGGTAAAGAGTCTTTGAACACAAACGTAGCAACAGTCTTAACAATATGCAATTATTAAATTACAAAGTAGTCTGCTACCATTCAAAGGCTTAATTAAACTGACATTTCAGATTGCTGACACTCTGCATAAACCTTTACAGACATAACATTTTCCATTCAACCAGATAAATACCTAATAGAGCTATAAATAAGCAGAAAATAATATCTTAATTTTCTCTTCAAGTCATGTGCTAATATCACGATTTCCAGTAGCAAACAGGAATCAGTCAGTTACAGGTCAGCAACAAAGGGAAGCAGCTAGGCAGTATACAAGCTGATGAAATTGCTGTGCTCAACTAATAAGAGTAAAAATACTTTCTAATCTGCATGCAAGTACCAATATTTGCTGCATAATCTCTGGAGCCTTCCCATATTGTTAATATTAGGTTCCCAGGGTATAATTTATTCCTTCACAAAATCAGACTAAGCCTATCTGAGAAAATAGTGCTTTAACAGAATTAGCAAGCACTGTGCACATGAACCATGACATCAAACTGTTAACAATGAAAATAGTATGGTACTCATTTCATACACAGAAGCCAACAAAAATTATTTTTAACTTCCTTATTGCTTGCAGATGGGACTTTTCCCTCCCCCACCTTTTATGATCCCATTATTTTAGATTCCTATATATATAATCTTGGGACTTTTAATCCCCTAAAATTTATGGTGAAAATTACAAATATATATATATTTGTATATGTGTATATGTATATATATTGAAAACCAAATCCAAACGCAAAGGATTATATATTTCAAATGCAGACTAAGCCAACAGCTCTGGAAAAGCCATTGCATCTGCAAGCACAAGTTACAGACTCACACCTTTAAGAAAACATACATGAGCTGGCTGTTACTTGGTCAAACATACATAGAAACAGCAGAAAGTATGTCAGGAGCAGCAACTTTGACCATACGTAACTGGTTAGGCAATAGCGGTACCCGTCCCCTGCCTTATTAAGCACTATTTAAATATTTATTCAGTTGACTATCACAGGACTAAAAAAATAAAATAAAAATATCAATTTGAATCTACCAATCAATTCCAAATGCTTGTGCATTTATAGAAATAATCTCATGAAGGCAGATAGCAAACCCACTATTCATTCTAGGTGCATACTTGCATGTATGTTATGCATCAAAAAAAACCAAAAAACCAACCAACCACTGCCAACAACAAACCAAACAAAAAACCCCAAACAAACAAAAAACCAAAACAAAACCACAATGAAACCAACCAACCAACCAAAAAACCCACACCAAACACACTCAACCCCAAGAAACCAAACCAACCAAACCAAACCAAAAGAACCCCACCTGAGCCCCAGACAAGGGAAGGACTGTAACTACAACAGGCCCTACATTTTCCTTGCCAGCCCGGAAAGAATGTATGCATGCATCCATTCACTGCATCATCTCTTGCTACCATGAACAGCTATAGACCTTTCAAATTGCGTGTGGGTCTTTGTTTCTTATTAGAAGGAAGTGTTTTGTTACTTTCAAACACTTTTAAGATTTATGTGTACTGCATTGACACTAGAAGAAAGAACTGGACAAAAATGACCATTAGTCTGCAACAGTTTCTAAAGCCCAAACTGGGCTTTAGGGACCTTGGAAAGGGCCCATCAAAGCCTCAGGCTTAAGGGCTGCATATTGTGTGTGTGAAAGAATTAACTTAGCTCACGTGTCTTGGGGTTCTTGAGTCACACTTCAAAGCTGGATGGTTTATATGCATGCTGTGATTCAAATGCAGGACAAAGATGATGAGTAGCTCAAAGTGCTGCATACCCATTTTGAAAATATTTTTGAATGGAGGTTCATGGGGTTGGGTACTGGACTACATGATATGCAGTGGTCCCTTCTAACCTCAACTGTTTTGTGGTTCCATGCATTGTTACCCATGCTGGTGCCGAGGCACAAGTACATTCTAAATTAACTGCCTGAACAGTCTACTGCTTGCACCAAAGTAAATGACATTCCTGTAATTTAGTCCCCCTAAGGCACAGTGCTGAAGTGGTGACAATACCATTATCAAAAAGGGGTTAAGAGCCCTGCTGCTGCCAACAAATCCAGCACATTGGGACAGAAAATATTTCTTGCAGAAACTTAGCCAGGAGTCCTGAAGGGGCCTTCAGTTAACCTTCGCTTGACAGAAAGTGTTCAACCTGGTAACAATTCTTCCATCATGGAAACAATGTCTTCCATCCATCTGTAGCAAGATTTTTCAGTTTTCCTATTAGAACAACACCCATCTCACACAGTTGTAGATTCAAAGATTATCTTTTCTCCCAACCATGAGATGGTCAGCCAACATCAAGAATGCAGCCTACAGGCCGCTTTAACATATGATGTGAAAGTAGGAAGGGTTGTGCTTAGGGTACACATGGCTACAATTTGTGCCCAGGATTACTTAAGTTTTAATGAGTATATGCATGCACATGCTGGAAAAGCAGAAGGGAAACAACATGGCTCTAAATGCTGGAGTGAAAGATAGTATAGTTGCCTTGTCCTCTTACACCAGTCTGAAGTAGGAGAGGTTCCACAGATGTATAAAAACCTTGCCCTTCATAAATGATGCACAAGAGCTTATATATCAATACCACCAACTGCCTCTTGATTTTGATTAGCAGTCTGAATGGTAGGGATCTAAGACAATATTTTGAGAGAAACAGTGACTAGAAGCTAGTTCAGAGAATACCAACTCATCACACTAAGAAGCACAGAATTCATGGTAGTCGGATGAGACTATTAAGAACACACAGAAACCATGTCCTTGTAAAGTAGATATTTGTCCTGTTATGCCAGCGATTTCACATTATTGTGTTGATATTTTGTCTTTTGACACAATAAATGAGATACAGAATTTGGTTCTTGTGGCTCATGTCAAATGAAACTGGAATATTATTACCATGTTCTCTGCCTTCTACCTATACTCTGCTGCTCTCATACAGTAAGTAGGTAGTAAACTACACTTACGTGACCCTAAAGCCTCAAATACCATCTCTAGGTGTCACATAAAACAAACTAGAAGTTGCATCATCCCTCCCTACTTCTTTTGCTAGGTCTGATATTATCCCTATAAGATGCACTGATTAATTACAGAAGCAAAAACTCAATAAGTGGAAGCCTTGTTAAGGCACTTACTGGACACATTAAGAATGAAGATACATAATTTTTATTCCAGGGTTCAGATACTTCCTGTCCTATATGAGTAACAGTCTGTTAGGTCTGGCAGTTCTCACTGTGACCTGAGTAACAGCTTCTACCTGACCCATCAAATCAAGTTATAGAATAAAATTCAGGTGGGAGGTAGGAGGGGATGCAGTTGCTGGGCTGCCCTCTTCAAATGATACCAACATCCTGTTCCGGATAAGTACAAGTCTGATCTGGTTTTGTCTAGCTTAAGCAATCAAATATCTGTACTCTTACAGTTCATTGGCTAGATGTCATCAATGCTGTGATTACAGGCAGACCTTCAAAGGATCTTTCTCACACACAGACACACACAGACACACACACACAGACACACAGACACACACACACACACAGAGACACACACACACACACACACACAGACACACACACACACACACACAGACACACACACAGACACACACACAGACACACACACACACACACAGACACAGACACACACACACACACACACACACAGACACACACACACACACACTCTCCCACTCTCTCCTTGTTTGAAGTAATACTTTACAGCTACTGCTGTACTTCTGGTTAAAGAAAATAACTCTAGCTTTATGGCCCTTTCTTCTATAATTATATCTAGAATTCACGAGTGCCACACCTATATGCATTCTGACTACCATCATAGGCAGGAGTCAAGCTTTCTGTCAAGCTCTTCTCATTTTTCTTGATCTCTCTAGTGCTCCACCTCTAAGGCTAGTCTTTCAGGATACCTAAATATGTATTTGTTCAGGCTCTTCACAACAAGTTTTAAAATCTCCATATATCGCTTCAACTGCTATTGAACCATGGTAATAATTTTAAATCATGCTATAATAGCACAGATGAACGTCTGCAATGTATTTAAAATCTGATATCCTAACAGGGCAAAGCAAAGTTTCCAGTTAAAATTATATTTTAACTAAAGTCCCAGTTTTGCAACACACTGGTATATTCTTCAAAAACACCCACACAACAGAAATTAAATACTACATTGAGAAATTTTATTGGGAAAACGTGGTTCTTTTGCTTTCTAAAAATACTTAAGTGCTAGCAGTGTCCCTGGAAGTGGATTCAGTACAGAAGTGTTTACAGCTTCCAGGAGAATAAGCACCACGTGATACTTTCAGATTGATTTTTTAAACTTTAGCTGCCCGCATAAATAAGGATAGGGTAAATTAACACAGTCTCTGGAAATAACATTCTCAAAACAGAATGACAAGCTCTTGCAAAGACTTTGCTCTGGTACTTCCTTTTAGATGCTTATTAAGGCTCACCCCACATATCTATGAGTGCAAAACCCACTAAAGTAATAATAGCCTTTTGCTCCTAGACTAATTACTGTTGAAAATATTGCTTCTTCTCTTGATTAGCCACTCCAGTTGAGAGTACGAAATGATGCTTCCAGATAAGGCCTTAGATATTTTCTTAGGTGGAGCAATTCAGCCATTATATACAATAAACTGAGAAAAAAGCAATTTGCAAAAGCAGTTTTACATTCAGACAGACGGCAGAAAAAGGCACACATCTCCAGATGACCAGACTTGAACAGAAAGTGAAATCATGACATGTGAATGGTACTGTGAAATAAAATCAAGGATACGGGAGTATTTCTACATAAATAACAAGAAATACTTGCTAATAAAGCTAAAAACTTCATATATAAAAAGGTTGGAAGCATCATGCTTTCATGAAAAAAACCAAAACCAAGCAAAACAAACTCCTTGCAAAGGGGTTCTAGAGGAAAGGGTTAAAAAAAAAAGAAATCAACTTTTCAATATAAAACCAATATAAAACATAAGAGCCAAGATGACTATTTCATCATAGAAAACTAGCTTATTATCAGTGAAATTTCAGTCTCCATCCAGTTAGAAAAATACAACTGTCTGGAACAATGACTTACACTGTTGGTGCTAGTGCAGACATGCCTGCACGGGAATCTCTGTGTAGTCAAAACAATCGGGGTTGGCTCTTCTGCCTGTAATGGAAAAATCTGCAGATGCACTACAATAAAAGTTTTCCAGTAGATGGATTGGGGTTTTGATTTGGGGTTTCTTTGCTTGTTTGTTTGTGGGTTTTTTAGGGGTTTTTTACTTCCAATTTTTAAGAAATATTTTGAAAGCTTGTGTTTTCTATAAAAAGTTTCTCTGTTCAAGGATTCTCAATGCCAAAACAGTTTTCAAGTTTCTCTAAACAATGTGCATGGACAAGCCAAAGCAAAGAAAGCAGTATCTTCATATCTTACCTGATTACTCAGTGAACATACCAGAGCTGCATCATTTCAAAGACTGACTGCATTGTTTGAAATGACCTTGCCTGCAAGCCTCTTTTTTTTTGTTGTTGTTTTGTTTAAGACTCAAAAACCAAAAGCATTGATTTATATTATAAAATTCCTCTTTTTATATGGCATACACTGTCGTAAAACAACTCATGATAGACACAACAGCAATTAACTTTGCTGCATGTCATTCAGGTACTTCAAAGTATAAGAAGCTCAGAACAAGTAATACTTCTCGTTTACTTCAGTTTCAGCCTAAATCTATCATTGATTACCTACTTGTTAGAATGCCACAAAAAGTAATGGTTCGTTAACTGAGAAAACATACCTATGTCAAAGATATAAGCATCACCAAATCAGGCTGTGCTAGCCAGAACAACATGGGTTCTATAAAGATTTATCACCAGTACTTCCAGCCACATTTTACCACCAGAAGCAGTGTTTGTGACATTCCCATAGAGCTCACAGAGTTGTAAGAAAATGTCAAGTAAGGAACAAAGGTTTTATGACTGTCTTCATTTCAAGTCAATGATGTCTTCATCATATAAAGAAATCAGCTGAAATGGATAGCTAGATGGTGAGCTCCCCTCCCTGTGTGCTAAAGTATCAGGATCTGAACTAGTGGAAAGATGACGTGTCTCAGAATAGCTTTCAAAAGAGCTTGAGATTATCCTGCAAAGACGAAGACAAAAGTTACTAAAAAAAAATACACAGTTTGAGGCAAGAAGGAACAATGGCTATTTCTAGACTCAATCAAGTTATCCTAAAGACAGATACAGACCACTGCAACTGAGTTTCCTCCTGTTTTACTCTACTGAAAATAATCAAAAGGTAGTATTAATGAAGCCCCTCATCCAACAAACTTCCAAATAGAGAACTAAACCGAACATGGTTTTACACTGCAGCAGATTTTTTGTTTGTTCGGTTAATCTCAGTCTCCTGTATCTTGGCTGAATTCTGCCAGTATTCTACACAAACACAGCTTATGAAAACAGTGAAAACAAGAGAATGGCAGTGGGGTCAGTGCTGAATAGACAAATGCTATGGTGTTTCTTCACAAAATTTATTCCTGGAAATAGCAACACAAGAGCATATGAAGGAAAAAGCAAGAGAGTCTGCAGAGTGCAGACTCAGTAGTCCAAATCTTATTTACAGGCTCAATTGCAGCAGGCCCCCACAAAATCCCATTTAGTCTTGCTTTGCTCATCAATGTGTCTTAAGCAAAAAGTATAATCGGATCAGTACTTACAGTATTAAGATACTCTAGCAAACACATTAGCATGAAATGCATATGGGTATACAAAGGTCTCAGTCAGCCCCAGCCAACTGAGATAAGCATGAGCAACCAATTCTGAATATATTTACAGTCTAACTCAGTCTCTTTTCTAAAGCCAGTATATTTACCTGTCACTACTAGTCGATCTTACTGCTCCCTGCTTGGGGTCTGACTGTCTTCGAGGAACCTTTTTGTGCTTCTGTGAGCTTTCTGTCTTGGGTATAGGCTCATCCAAAAGGCCTCAATAAAGGAATAAAAGACTTAATACTCTCAACAGAAAATAAAGCATTCATGAAAATGTTAAGGTATCTGTTGCTAGTTTCCATTATTATTCATCTCTATCTGGCTTAGAACATGGCCATCTTATAGATGATCAGACAATGGCTGTACTATTTGCAAATAATGTTTCCTCACAGTTTCATTTTGTTGTTTATTTTAATAATTTATGAATACTAGCTGCATGTTACAAATCTAACTGTGATGGCCCAAAGATTACAAAGTGTGTAATTGGCAACTGATATGTACACTGAAGAATGAGGAGAGTTTACCCAGCAATTCTTTACGTGTTCTGCTTGCAATTTCTTTAATTTCCATACGAGATAAGGACAGTGAGTGTGTAACTGGAAGTGAGGCAATGCCACTGGATGTTGTAGTAGCGATGACCTTGGGAGCCAAAGGTGACTTCAGAGGTCGTTCAATGCTTCGCCCAACCAGATTGCTGAGAGGAATTTTGTACAGGTTTCTGCATGGAATTTCACCTGAAATACAGAAAGAAATAAGAATGTTACATTTTCACAACAGAATCACTTCTTAACACTTCCAAATGAAAAGTTATAAAGAAAAGTTATACTTGTTGAGCTGGGTGCTTTTTAACCCAAATGACAAAGATCCTTCTTGCTCTGGAGATCTTTCAATATAAATAAGATCTTAAGATCTTATTACTCAAGATCTTTTACCATCTTTACTAAAGATCAGTTTCACTGAGATGTGATAGCTATTGGAATTATTAGAGACCATTATTCAAGCTGCCACATTACCTTCTAGAGAAGAAAGAGGACATTCTGGCTTTTCGTAAGCTGTCGGTGTTTGAGGAGAACTCTTTGAACTCATTTCCTTAGAGCTGCTGTCTGATGATCCACTTACTGCAGCAGTTGCTTTAAAATAAATGTCTGACTGAAATGACAAATAACTCATCATTAGTACAGTGAGACTTTCTTAACCATCTTCCAAGTAAGAGTTTGTCCACTATGTTCTACTGTCACTATTACTGTATTGCTGCTTGGTCAACAAGGGTTGGTCATAGAAAGGTTATCACTGTAAGTGGAGGGAACATCTGTGATGCTGAGTAGAGCATTTGCCTCATAAACAGCCAAGTATCTTAGAACTGTATTACAGCAACCTATAAAGGGCAGCATGATCAATCCTGATTCTCTTTGTACTTGATATAAACTAAAAGCAAACATGAACAGTCAACACAGATCAAATAGCACATATTTCAGTTTTGGCTTGTTAGGTTTTTAGCTGCAGCAACTTTTATGTGAATTAGATCCTAATTATATCACAGAAATAGTCAAACATGATTTTACTGTGTCTTACCCTTGATGCTACAAGTTGAAGCTCAGGTACAACTGCTGTGTGGACTAAGTTCCCATTCACCACTAATCGGATCTCAATGGAATCAGTAGTGAAAGCAAGGATATAAGGGAAAGCACAGACTGCAATGAAAGAAAAGTTATTTGGCAAGGAAAAATGGTGAAATTCTTTAATGTGACAGTTTTTTGGATGCTCCATGAAAACTGTTCTTGATGTCTTCTGGCATCTCCCTTTCCCATGAAAAGTTTGTCTAACTGGATGGACATGGAGCTACATCAAGCCTGAAGAAAACTTCACTCTCCATGCCTGGCAGAATGTAGAGTGAATGTAAAATGAAAAACAGAAGAAAGAGTTCAGCAAAGGAAGAACTTGGCACCAAGACTACACTTTCTAAATTTAATCATATGCAGAAACTAAGCTCAAGTGGCATCATGAATGTAACAAAGTAATGAAGTGTTCCTAGAACATGGTAATTCCACTAAGAACCAAGTGCAAGCTAAAATTGTAATGAAAAACAACCATCTAGTAAAAAGAGATATTTTCTTACCAACAGCATAAGGAACTTGATTCCAGCTGAAGTGGAAGTCATAAGCTGATGGCTGGATCAGCGGAGAACCTCCACTGAAAGGATATACCTTTCTGTATTGGCAAACATCTGTAACAAAATAGAAAAAAGCAGCATCAATAACCTTACACTGTAAGTGACAAACACCAGTTTTACAGGGAGATTTTGTAGAACTGTGGTCATTATATACATAATCAAGCATGTAATTCTGAATTGTTAATAGACAGAACTAGATAAAGGGGAACCTTCCAGTACTAACAGAATTTTTTTTTAAACACATGCACTAGTGCTAATCAAATATCTATTAAAGTACAGGACTTGAGAAGTCGTATCAGCAAACAATAGGAAAGCTTAGAGACAAGAAGCAATTGAGATCGTAATTTTTTCTTGACAAGCTCATATGTGTGTACCAGGTAAACAACTATGATCCTGTCAAACATGTGCCGCTTACGGCTCTTTTATACCTTTTAGGTAAAATGTTTTTTCCCCCCTAAGGGATGTCCTTACACTGAATCAAAGTTTATGTTCATAAATGTATTACATGTTTTGTCTTAATACAAACTTGGGCACTGCCAAATCCTGTGTTTTCATATTTGTTCTATGATGATTCTTTCAGAATCCTAAAATTCTCTAAAGAACAAATGTAGGTTTCCCTGAGACACCGCCCTAGAAATAGGAATTCAAATTGCTGTAAGCGCGTGCAGCACCTTTATTATAACTTTCAGATCAGCTAAGTTTGTTAGCTTTGGCTAAGCAATGGGTTTATCTCAAAAAGAAATATAGGGAATTCACCATGCTCTGTCAGACAGCTTTTTAATTCTGAAGCAGTGCTAAGAGAACTAGAACCAGGTAGGATGTGGCAAGCAACCGGAACCAATAGGGCCTCACGGAGTTTAGAGACACTTATAACTCGTTCCATGGTAACAATCTGATAGCCAGTGCCAGAACACAGGTATATTTATCCTGTCTCCATTGATGTTCACTTTGGAGAGGCAAACAGGACATGTCTTCTGCTACAGAGAAAGCCATGCCTTGTCCTTCAGCGTTGCCTCACATAGGCTGTTTCATGCCAAGTGCTTCTACTTTCATGAGGATCAGAACTACCTGTGTACTGCAGAGAAGAGCATGTGTGCATTTTATATATTGACTGGTAACAGCTTTACAAAAGGGAAATCACGCCAGAAAAATCTGGTGGCCTTCTGTGACGGGGCTACAATGTTGGTGGATAGGGTAGAGCAACTGACATCATCTACCTGGACTTACGCAAAGTATTTGACGCTGTCCTGCACGACATCATCGTCTCCAAATTGGAGACAGATGAATTTGGTGGATGGACCACTTGGTGGATAAAGAACTGGCTGGATGGCCACACACAAAGAGTTGTGGTCAATGGCTCATTGTCCACATGGAGACCAGTGATGAGTGGCATCCCTCAGAGATCAGTACTGGGGCTGACACTGTTCAACAGTTTTACTGGTGACAGAGACAGTGGGATCGAGGCACTCAGTAAGTTCACTGATGACACCAATCTGTGTTGTGCTGTCGACACACTGAAGGCAAGAGATTGATCCAGAGGAAATTTGACAGGCTTGAGAGGCGGGACTGTGCAAACCTCATGAAGTTCAACAAAACAAAGCGCAAGGTACTACACCAGACACACCTACAGGGTGGGCAGAGAAGGGATTGAGAGCAGCCCTGGGAGAAGGACTTGGGGATGATGGTTGATGAAAAACTCAACAAGAGCCAGCAGTGAGTGCTCCCAGCCCAGAAACCAATGGAATCCTGGGCTGCATGCAAAGGAGTGTGGGTCAAGAAAGGGGATTCTCCCCCTCTACTCTGCTCTTGTGAGACCCCACCCGGAGTCCCATGCATAATTCTGGTGTCCCCAACATAAGAAGGACATGGAACTGTTGGGGCAAGTCCAGAGGCCACGAAGTTGGTAAGAGGACTGGAGCACCTCCTCTGTGGGGACAGGCTGAGAGAGTTGGGGCCATTCAGTCTGGAGACGAGAAGGTTGTGTGGAGACTTCATAGCAACCTTGCAGTATCTGAAGGGGCCTCCAAGGAACCGGAGAGGGACTCTTCATCAGGAAGTGTAGTGACAGGACAAGGAGTAATGGGTACAAAGTGAAAGTGGGGAAATTTATGTTAGATATCAGGAAAAAATGTTTTATTGTGAGAATAGTTAGATTCTAGAATATGGGAGGTTGTGGATGCCCCAACCCTGGCAGTGTTCAAAGCCAGGTTGGATAAAGCCTTGAGCAACCTTTTCTAGTGGGAGGTATCCGTGCACATGGCAAGGGGGGTTGGGACTAGATGATCTTTAAGGTCCATTCCGACCCCTTAACATTCTATGATTCTACATCCAAGACCATTTTATAAAAGCAGATTGAGAGAATTACAATGAAATAATGCAATAGTGCCAAGAAGTAGGCAGAAGAAAAAACCACAAAGACAGAATGGGACATCACACAAGGAAAAAGGGATGAAATGCTAAATTGTACATGCCTTGAAAACACCTGATAACTGTGTAACTACCTAAAGAATGAGCCAAATCTGAAAAAAACGGGACTTTTTTTAACATGCCAACATCTATAGAGATGCACATCTATAAAACAGCTAGTATGTCTAAAATAATACTTGAATTTCCAGTCTCTCCAATATGCATTTAAGTTCAAAAGACTATATTTTACAAACTTTCCTTCTGTTAACACTTACAGTTATAACACAACAGTAGACCAGCTTCACCATCTTCATATACATCAATAGCCGCAACAAAATTAACCTGCAATGATAATGGAAAAGGTTAAGAGCAGGCAGAGGATATTGTGATTATTCCAGCAGGGTTTTGACTAACAAGCAAGACAATCAGTTGGAGGATAAAAGAAAAAAAAAACAAATAAGTAAATAAATAGATAAACATGTTCTAAATGCAGACTCTTTTGTTATTAATTTTAATGTCCAGGATAGAAAGATTCAGTTATTACTTGACTGGGCAGCAGTTTCTTTAATAGAAATATAAGCTATGTGTAAAAATCTTAGCCATAGTACATGCAAATAGGCAAGTCTGAATGAGATACTGGTGGCCAACAACTGAAGTTATTATGATGCAATTTCATAAACAACAAAACTTTGATACCACAAAGATGAAGCGAAAAGCAAACTGTTGACTAAGAAAGGAGAAAAATGAATTTATGATGGTAACAATATTCCAGAGCCTGAAACACAGTCTCTTTCCTGTGGCTGGGTGGGTACCTGGTGTCCAGCCAAGGTCAACCCACCACACATATCATATCATATAACTACCTCTCTTGGGAGTTGTTATTATCACATATCCCAAAAGGAACAAATATCTCTGGGTGCCATAAAGCAGCATTATAGAAGTGAAAAGTAACGGACACGAGGATCTCCATAAATTACACTCCCAGGAGGTCAGCATAGGATGCACTGAGTCTGCAAGAAGTTATGTTCAGTGGGGCTCTGCAAAAACATAGGTTTCAATGATGCAAACTTACTTTATTTGTTTCAACATGATGCAGTCTGTAGGACTCCCCCGTGCTCTCATTGACTAAGTCAAACTGGTGCCGATACGCTACACAGATCATATTGTCACTCTCTCCAGTAGGTCCATCCACCAGCGTCATAACCACTGGAGGGTCAGAAAGGCATATTTCCTATAACATAAATAATGGAATTATTCTCTTTTTCAAGCTCCTACTGTGGGTGCTTCAGGTACTCCATGATTTTAAAGGGATGTGCTCTGAGCACAGCAACATGACAAAGAACAAGCTGAAACTTAATTTCTAAAAAATCTGAAAGATTTCTTTGGCATATATGTGATCGAACTCCATCATATGACGTCTCACTTTTATTTGTCTGGAGGTTGGGGTGATGATAATGCACATTCTTTGCCTTTCCCACACTCCCCGCACTAGCTGATTGCTGCCCAGTCTGTTAAGGTAATTTGTAATTAGATTACACATACCCGGATGTACTGGAACTCCTCTACTGGAGATTCAGGTGATGAGAGCACAGAGCTGCTGGTTAAACTGTGGTGTGGATTATATTTCTTTGTGACAAGAAGTAGTTTGTTTCGAATAGCCACAACAATCCTCAGTTCACTTCCATGGTGAGTATTTATGGCATACAAATGGCAGCCTGAGGAAATAATGTTCTAGACTGTAGGTGGTTGGGGTAGGGTCTGATTTTTTTGTTCTGTATTTGTATGATGATTAGTACAACAGGGCTCTGATGCATATCTTAGCAACACAGAATTAAACCCCCCTCAATAGGATAACATCAACTTCTAGAAAAAGACTCCTCTGAAATCTATTTTACCCTTATTCCTAATACATGGATTTTCACTATTCTGCAGGTTCCAGCTTTCCAAAGCAGCTTGCTTCTGAAGACCAGAAAACGTTTATGTCTACTAAAATAATCAGCAACACCCAGACTAATCTAAGAACTACTATTTAATGGAGATTTGCCAGTGTTCCTTGAACTTAAAGTGTGCTTTATTTCAGTTTAAATCCCTGCAAAATTCTTCTCATACCTCCCAATCCTGAAATCCTATTTTTCTCTAACACTTTTCATCATCAGCAATTGTCAAGTAACATGATACTTTTACAGCATTCTGATACGCCGTGCTGGATTATACCATGCTAGTTTTCAAATACAAGTTTAACAAAGTTTGAATTAACTGTCAAGAGAAAACACTAAAGTGAACACCTACAACTGCCTCAAGGGAGCTAAAAAGCCCCTGGCAACTACTGGCATCATATCACAGTGGAAATAAAATCACCTTTTGTTCTCTCTAGTTTATTTTCTCTGCAGTCGTATTTGCTTCTTATAATTTGCTTTGTCTCTATATCTTTTTGGACAGCACTGAGTCTGAAGACAAGGAGACGAGAGTCCTTCCCTGACACAGGAAGAGAACCAGGAAACAAGAAGTTAAAAAAAGAAAATGGCAGTTTGAAATTAATACTTCCAAAGAGAAGCAGCATCTAACAAACAGAGCAAATATAAGCAAAGCATAATGCTTTAAGTTGTTTTATACCAGAAGCTTCAAGAAAATACATTCTATAGCTCTAGGATGTGGTGACATTTAACAGCATAAATACCAATGAAACACATTTTGTAAAATAGTGATAGCATAAGTAATTACCCCCATGTTTTTGTGCAACTGAATGAATATATAATTCAGTCACAGCTATTTGCAAAAAATGTCAAGTTCTAATGGTGGCCATAAACTGACAATATGACCAGTTTCAGGCTTGCCTTGAAGGAAGCACGAATGAGCATTTGGGTATTTCCACCTCCACCTCCTCCCCAGCCTTTCAGAAAGTAACAGCAGTTTCTGTATGTGCTCCTTCATTCCAAATAAGGCATCTAATATACCTATGCTGATAGACACAATTGGCTCATGAGACACACATACCCAGCCACAGTCAGATTCATACAGGAATCAAAGAACGGGGACCTCTCCTACCTTTGTCTGTTCGGGCAATCAAAAGATCCAGAGCTTCCAAAACATGCATCTGCTTTATCTGGAGAGTTTTATCAAATACTTGCACTGACGGTTGACCATCTAAAAAAGAAACACACACATGTATTCAAAATCCTGCTAAACTTTGCTAGTCACTGGTTTTGAACCCTTTCTTTCTTGTAATAAAAGCCTTGATTTTTTTCTTACAAAAATGAAGAGAGGGGAAAAAAACAAAACCTCCACAAAGCTGCTACATATACCACAGCATCATAGTCAATACTACCTCACAGGAGAGTTTTATGATTGCCATGGATCAGATTATGCAACTGAAACCTAAAAGGGACTTTCCTTTGGAAAGTTCAAGAACTATGACCAAGAACTAACTTAATTCCCTCAGTCCTGCTGGCCTTATGTGGCACACAGAAGATAAGGAGTCAAAGAGCAATATCAGTGCTAATAGAAGAAGCAGGCTTTCACTGTCACATAAGCCCTCAGCTTCATGCTCACTATCATCAAGGGCTAAGAAATCAGACAAGCCATTTAAACACTCCTTGAGCCTGGATGCAACCTCCTAAGTCTTTTCAGATGATCAAGAAAACAACATCTGAAATAAGAAAACATGCAGAAATCTGCATTAACATTCATTCCCCAATATGGCTTGATTCCAGAGCAGAGAGAATTTTTGCAGCTAGGTTACATAAATGCAATAAATTCCCTTGGATTAGTAACTATCCCTATATGTAAAGACCTATCAATAACTGAACAGACCTTATGAACATACATTTTCAAGAAAATGGTCAGATACATAAAAATTGACAACAAAACACTGGATCATTTACTAACCATCTATTAACAAGATGCCAGCATCTGTAGAAACCAGCAAGGACTGGCCCCAAGAATCTGCACAGACAACCTCATGAGGAAAATTACTGCAGAAAGATTGAGATTCCCAAGGCTATGAAGCAACATAAGGGATACAAATTAAGTACACTAAGAAATACAGATCATACAGACACAGAATGTGATGGACAATGGCAAATAATAATATGTAAATGCTTTTGGCAGGATACATTTCCAAACAGTATATTTTTTGAAATATCAAAATTGTGTTATTTTCTTGCAGAGAAAATTCTGTATTAATTCTGGCTTGGAGACTAGTAAATGTAAGACACATTCCTGAAACACTGGAATTAAAACGCATGCAGCTGATACTCAGTGCAACCCTGGAAATACTCCATATGCATTTTACTTTAAGAAAACCAGATTGATAGACTTAAAACATATGTACCACCACGCCTACACAATTTGCTTACATTTTATGGTTCAGTTTGTGATGTTTAGTCACTAGCACATGGTATAGTTAAAACTGCCTTTCTACTGAATCATTCTTTCGTCCTGTGTTCTTCTCTGTACTTACCTCCCGGAGTCTGCCCCTCCTCTCCCAGTTTATATACTAGCTAGAATCTGAAATTTTAGATGCCGTTCTGAAACTGCTGTATATAAAATGCATGCAGAAGTGTGCAGTTTGCATATTTCAATCCCTAATGATCTCAAACAAAATCTGGTACTACGCAGAATGAAATCACAACTAAATTTTTTTCTAAACTTGTTGAAGTTAAAATAAAAGATGATTGCATTTGGAAAATGGCACTTTCATCAAATTTTCTCAGATATAAAAATGTCCACACTTGTTTTAACTTGAGAAGTGCTTCTGCCCCCAGGCTCATCCTATATTAATCTCATAGTGACTGCAGAATCACTTTGATACTACACATTTCATTTTTTCTGCTGCAGCATATAATTACAGAAGTAAATAAAGAGATGCCATACTAGATAATGTTTAATTTTTCAGAAGTTTTCTCAGACAGACAGTTTCACTCACCTCCTTTTTACAAAAGCTTGTGGTTGCCAAGTGAGCTGTGGTATCCCCTTTCACAGTGGTTTTCAATTTCAGTGCCTAATACAAACAGATGTTTTATTTAAACTGAGTTTTTGTCAGCAATACTCAAGCTAATGACTATATAAAAAGGACAATTTAGGGCAAGAAAGTAATTCCAGTTTGGAATTCCTATACCACTTTAAGTAATTAGAAAAGAAGTAGAATTTTGTACTCTGAACAAAGTCTGCATGAATTACTAGATGGTTACTACATATCTTCTCAGCCAAAACATATATTCACTGGTTTTTGTTTAGGTTTTTTTGCTTGTTTGCTTTCTAAACGGAAACTCAAAATCAGGAAGGAAGAGTCAAACATAATAACAGAGAAAAACCTCCACCTCAAACAATACAAGCTAAACATCTGCACAATTTACTGTATAATCTAGCTGGATAGAGGATTCTTTTATCAATTACACAAACTGGCTTTTAACTTGCAAAACTTCCAAACAAACACTAAGTCAAACCATCTATCTATCTATGTATTGCTAGGTATCCCAAGGACACACAGTTACAGGATCACAAATTCTTCAAATAGAAGAGACCTAATTTTGAAAGGGTCAAGATCTCCAGAGAAATATCATACATACTTAGTTTCAGTGAGCTGCACAATAAATCTCTTTAAGGTATCCTATACCTTCATTGCTAACTTTTACAGTTGTATTCCTATAAAATGGTGACACGTGGAATTGTCACGGCATTCCTTAATACAAAGCTCAGAACTAACATAAAACTAATTTTATTGCCCCAAAATTTGCCTACAATCATGCATAGTCTCTGTGAAGTGGCACTAATCAGCTGCATGTACCATTTGCACATTTGCATTAAGCATGGCTGTCAGCTTACAGAGATACACGAAAGACTTCACTGTATGAACATTTTAATTCCATCTCACCAGTCAGAAGAGATCACCTTGACAATAACTAAATGATTTAAATATACTGCTGAATCAGTCATCAGTGAGTTTTGTTTACTGTCTAAAAACTCAACTGACTGCAACTAAAGGAGAAAGACATTCATAGTTTGGCAAGAACGATTAACACTACTTGGAAGGCATCTTGAAATGTGATCAAGCCTATAGTTTGTAACTTAGAGGAAAGATATTTCAGACAAGGGAAAGATTTTAATGTGAAAAGAAGCTCCAAGAAAAACGCAAACAGGTATCCATGAAGTTTTTGCCCACATGTTAGATTTTCCTTCAATGAAGATCATGTTAAGGACGGAAGTCTTGCTTAAGAAATGAGTCCCAACTAGATTTGTTACATGAGTATCTTATCAGTGTTTAACTTGTGGGAGGTGGAAGGGGCTCAAGGTTATAGGTTTCTATACTTTTAATAACCTTTTTTCCCCCTTAACTTATGTAAAGTAAACTTGGGGAATAAAATCATTGGTTACTCCTGTCTCAATATTACAATCACGTTCAGCTTTTTTTTTTTTTTAACCCGCCTAAAGTGACTGGTTATTTCAAGGTGATGGGGGAAAGGGTAGGCAAAGCACAAAGGAGTAGACTTTGCAGTTCTTGTCAATGCAAGCTTTCATAGCCCTGAGATTTTTCTGAACCAGCTCTCAACCACCCAGTACCATTTGCTTCCTTTAACCAGACCTAAAACTTCTCAGAATCATCTATTCCTTAGATTACTACGAAAAAAAAAATAGAAGGGAAGAGAGGAGACCTGGGTCTTGTTGGTAAGTGTGAATTTTTGTTTTGTTTCTTTTTTTTTTTTTGTTTTGGTTTCCTGGTCTGTTAACTCCTGCTGAGTTAAATCAGCTCAGAAAGAGATATTCTTAAGATAAGCTGCAGAACCATGACATCAGTCCAGAATCAAGAAGAAACAAGTGAGAAAGGACAGGGGAAGCATAGACACTGTTGACTTCTTTGCTACAATGAACTGTCAAATCAAAGCAGACTATCTTAATCATCAGGAAGCTTTATTCCTCACTGAATCAAGATATTAATAAGTCCATAGAAGATTGGAGTTAGCATCTGTTATGTTCAAAGATGTGTGGCAACCTCTGATTTAGCAGAAAGATTGTTGAAACTTCTTTCTGACTAAAGTAGGCTAAGTATTTTCTAAGAAATTCAATCTTAATAAAACAGATGGAAGAAATCCATGAAAGTTTATGTTTTTCCAAAGCACAGAAAAAGACAGAGCACTCTTCTGCTTGGAGGCAGAACGCATCTGCTGCAGAAAGCAGAGAAAGACCTTCTAAGTTTGATTCTAAGGTCCGATTTTTCCAACCTTCATTTAGCTTAGGTACTATATAAGCATTTGTACTTGTGTTGTGTACCTTAGGTGCTACAGATAAATACTTCTATTCATATTTTATTTTAACATAGCTTAAAATAATGCAATACTACAAAACTATTTCTGATCACAGAAGACTCCGTGAAGTCCTGACATAACTGCAAGCTAACCAAATTCTAACAAAAGGGGTAACACAGCCTTTGTAACCCTACCTGCATACCTTCTAAACTGACCCTACCTGACCGAGCCGAACAAACTCTGCTTGTCGAGCTTCCTCTTTCTTCCGTGTCGATTTTGGGGACTCTGGTAACACATCACTGAAGGACCTTCTATTGAGCATGTTCTAAAACAGAAAATGTTTCTTTTTTAACCTGAAAAGTTTTCAAAATCTTTTCATCTGAAGTAGCTTAATGTGACATCATTTAAATTTTCTGGTTTTGTATACTTTCCTGTAGTGATGAATCTAATTGTATAGCTTCTCGGAGAGGAGAAATTTCAACTCTTCCAATCCTTGAGTGCTTTACCTTCTAACTGGTCATGGTTTACTACTGTCACGTGGTAAATCATACCACATGAATATATGACGTAAATATACGGAAAAAAAACATTTAGGCAGATCTATTTAGACAAGAGAAATAGACAGTGGGGAAGAAATAGCACCTTGTTAGTTTCAGAAGTATTGAGCTTCTTTTTAGTTAGTTAGGAATTACCTTATTAAGAAGTCTTCATCCTCTAAAATAGTTATCTCACCTAACAGTAAAAATGATCCAAATTGACACATAACAGAATGAGTAAATGCAGTTTTTATGGTGACAAGACTAATACATATAATATTTTCAGTGCCTAAATTTCCTACTCCCTTGCCATGGGTAAGCTTACACTAAGTATGACATTGTTATGCTTCTCCTCACACCTGGTAAATAGTCCTATCCAGAAAGGATGGTCTGTCAACTTTCATGTAACTGTAAAATAAGTTATATGACAGTTCACATTTAGCCTAGTCGTACGCAATTCAGTGCTCATTAGGATGACATGACAGTCTTTTGAAGTATCAAAACAGTGAGGAGGGCACATGTGAGGGGATGCAGAAACTTCTGACTTACATTTACCCTGTGTAGATCAGGCATCATGTCTTGGTATAAGGAGCGGATCAGCATGTCTAGAGTGCGTTGACGTTTCTGAGAAAATGTTGGTGTTTCCAAGGTGGCTTTTTCCCCATTTATTACTAAAAAATCATGAAAAAAAAGATATGTTACCTAAATGAACTTTGACAACTTCCACTGACTCTAGTTTGCTTCTGTACCAAACCACCTGTTTTGCCCTTATTAATTTAGAGTTGCCTCCTTTTTGCATTTTTTTTTGGTTTTAGTGAATAACAATCCCTTAAGCTTAAAAGAGAAAAATTCGTAATAGGAGAATTTCACAAGGCATCCCAATAAACACCTAACTAATAAAAAAATTACAGACAAACTGCTAATCAATTTAAGTATTAAACAATTTAAATACATGAAATGAGTTATCAGTCAAGTTCCTGTCAGGTAAGCATCTAATTGTAATCATCATGAGTAGTTCTCAAAGATTTCCTTCTCGCTGATTTAGAAGGGCAAATAAGGATCAACGAAAACTGGAACTGAACCATTACAGAATTAAAAAGTGCTGCATAGGTGCACCTCAACACCTTTAAGAATATATTCAGAAAAGCTTCTATTTTCAGGTTTTCAGAGATACTAACACTTTCTATTACTAAATTATGAACAGCATTATAAATTCTTTCAGATCTCCAAATCCTTTAAGAAAATGTAAAGCTAAATATGGCTGCACATTCTGCAAATGTAAAAGTCAGCTTGTACCTTGTGGCCTAAGAAGCAGAGAAAATCAGGTTTTTTGTTACTCTTACTAGAACAGTTTGATGGAACTGACATCCCACCTATGTTACTGATTTGGAAAAAGAAATTGTATACAGATCAGCAACATACACAACAAAATGTGTTTGCATTTTAAGCATCATGAGTTTCAACTTGTTAAAGCACTTATTAAAGAAGTATTTCTAACAAAGTAAAAACCGACTTACATTTCACCAACACAAAATCCCTGAATTCCTGGTGATTTGTAAACACAGGTGGGGATGGAAGGGGAGGCCCAAAGAGAGGAACACTTTCTTCTGAAAATATTTTCAGCCTATTGGAAGTACAAATCTTTATGTACATTGAGTCACATTCAAACTCTACCCTTTTTATAGACAGTATTCAAAACAGAAGAAATGGAACCTGTCATCTGGGTATGTCTTATATAAGAACCCTGAAGGATCTAACAAAAAAGATTCACTTGAAATAACTCAGTAGAGCAAAATTATGCTTCCTTTACACAAACTAATTCTGGGACACGAAGAATTAGAACAGAACTTTGCAGTTCTACTCACAGAACAATACTTTTAGTGGCACTAGCAAAATCTAGTCGTTTTCCAAAAAAGGTTCTTTGCCTACAAGACATGCTCTCCTTACAGACTTCCACCTTACCTATGCATTCACCACAGCATGAAACGTTCAATTCTTTCTGAATAACAATGGCTTATGACATCTGAATCTGTATCTTGGGAATAGCAAATTCATTTTCACTGAGGAAGAAAGAGTCAGAATGACTTCTGTGACAGCTGGACCTGCTGAGTTCTTGTGATCCATAAAGAATCCCACATAGCAAGAATGAATGGCAGGTACCAAACCCATGTACACAATATGTTCAGCAGGCATAGCTTCCATAAGTTAAGTTATCATTCTTTGCTATTTCAATTGACAGTCTGCAGACAAAGGTCTTCCAAGTGGCATGTGCAGATGACACAAGCCACAGCAATTTAATTGGTAAAATTATTGATTCAACCCATCTCTACTGTTACACAAACCAGAGTCAGAATTTGCTTCCTCAAAAAACCACCAGTGAGTGACTGCTATTGAGTCTAATGGATTGTAATGGTTTCATACAGTCTTTTTTCATGACAGCTTAGAAACTGCGCATACAATCTGAAACACAATGAATACTAATCATTCTAATGTTGGTTTCACGTATTTGAGACACAATTTCATAGATGCCCTATGTCTATTTTATTAGATCCAGGTAAAAAAAATAATCATTTATCACTACGAAAGGTGTGAAATGTTCCTTGAGTAGAGTAGAATGAATTAAGATAGGGAAAGCCACAGCAAAACCAACCAAAGAAATAGATTTCTTGACTGAAATAAAATATTCTGCATTCTAAGCAGAAAGTCAGTGTCAGATCTAACAGTGGCATTGCATTTGAAACACGGAAGATTTGTCTCAAAACACTAGAGCATCCCCTCTCTCCTTTGACTGACATTTTGGCCGCTTGGAAGACCATCCTCACACACACAAAAAAATAACAGAAGGAACAAGAGTTCTGTTCAGGTCTAAGATGAAAGGACAGAAGGAAATGTAATTAGGCCAAGCTGAAATATATGTATCACACCTGTCATACAGGGAAAAAATACTGCATGACATGTACTGCAGTAAGATGTGTCAAGACTGGTAGAATGAAGCAACTAAAATAAGATGAACTGATCTAGTAAAAGCAGTCAGTTATTTAGAGTGAGAGAGGCAAATTTATCTTAATTACTGCTACTCATTTGCCTCCCAAATAAACAGCAAGGTAAAAAGCATTTTACCATGGCTAGCCCATCTACTGACTATCAGCTTACAATCAGGACGACATTCACTTCTAAAAGGTAATGAGGGATGTAAGCCCAAGTTTCTTTCCCAAAACAAGAAGAAAAAGGAAAGAAGTATCTGCACTGTCACTGCACACTGGAATCATGAACATGTTTTGTGCCTCTCACAAACCCAAGAATACTGAAAAGCAGAAGCTATCAGAACAATCAATTTAAAAAAAAAATTGCAAGAAGGTGCTGACAGGATCTTCAAACAAAATAAAACTATTCCTTAACTGTGCTATAGATATTTCCAAAACAAACTCCAGCTATAAATGGGAGGGGGGGGAAAAAAAACACATATGCAAACTGAAGTATCATGCTATTGGATACTTCTCTGGAGCTAGATTTAATGGAATGCTGAAGAAACATAGTAATATGCAAAATTCCAGTAGGTTTAAAGCATGTGACGTCCAATTATACAAATACTCTGTTAAGATCCCTAAAAATGAATTAGTTTGCTCAGCTACTGCTGAACTGAGATCTGTAAGGATCTGCAGTCCATGGCTATCACATCATCATACACATCTAATTAACTTTCATACATCTAAGTAACTATCATACATGTAGTTCACTATGTCATTGATCTCATCAGGTCAGAACATTCCAGGTATGTCTTTCATAATTTTGTTACATTTCATCTAAAGAATAGTTTTGTTTTTCCCCCTTAGCTTATGCCTGTTTCAGAATTTAATTTTCCTGATGGTTAGAAACATGCAACTTATAGCCAGTTTAGAGACATCTGCATCAAGGTCCATGTTGCTCTTCAGCTTCTTAAGTTCATTTGGCCTCCCAGCATACAGATGGGTGGACCTTCTGTACACCAGGAAGTCTCCCCATTGCCAAAACGTTATCCCGTTTTCTCTAAACCATCAGAAATTCAGCGTGAAGTTATTTGTTACAATCAGCACCTACCTGTAACTATCATTCTGCTTATTGTATCTCACTAAAGCAAAAATATCTGCCATGCAGTTAAGGAAGTTAATCCACTTCTAATAAAGATCACATGTACTTTAATTTTAATACACTTTTTCTTCTCCTGCAGTTACATAGCAGATTTAATAAAGGTAAAACACACTGTAAATATATACAACATTCTGCATGTGTGTATGGCCAGTCTTCGCGAACGAAGATTTGGGAAAGGTCTTTACCCTTCGAGCCTGCGCAGTGGATTTTTTAGGTGAGACACAGTGTGCACTGAGCTGAGCCCACCCTTTAATCCTAAGGCTCATCTGCCGGGGTCGAGCGAGCTGGGACAGTGGCAGTGAGGTCCTCAGGACGTAGGTTATAAAACATTCTAAACTATACAGATTTTGCTATTTATAAAGGAGGTCCCATACAGAATTTTATGGTTTGATCAAGTTTTAAAAATCAAGCTAGTACCACAAATACAGCATAAAACATGTGTGGCTTATGTGTGTTTGATGTATTTGTGACTAAAAATTCTTTTAGTTGATAAAAAAGTACTGATTCCAAACTTCATTTATACCAAAACTTCTACCGAAAAAAAGATTCCAATGAAATAATTTAGTTAACAAAATTATAAGAAAATGGAGAGAATGATTTGAAGTGCAAGTACACAAAAATGTATTACCAGTCTTGATTCATAAATTCTGGCAAATTCAGGAAAAACATAATCAGATAAATCCTTATGGTTGCCTTGCAAGTTTTTTTATGCAATCAGTTAGAGGCATACTGCTTGGATAGATTTACTTAAAACCATCTCTTAAATTTTCAGTCCTCGTAAAGTGTCAAAGAAAGCATAAGTCTGAATAACTGCATTGGATGTGTGGGTTTGTTCCAGTTAGAAAAAAGAGACCTTAGTCAGTAACTGTGATCAGCACTATCAGAGACTGATTAAAAAAACACAACGTGATTCCATTACTTCAATGAGAGCATCCAATGCTATTTAAGATGCTTGAGAGTACACTGGCTAGTCTCCAGCTACTATTCCAAAAGGGGTACAGATCTCCCATAGGCCCTGAGTTGTATCTGCCAGATCTGTACAGGCATTTCAAGTATGTTGGGACATCTAAATTGGTGCTGATGCCTTTATTTTGTAAGTCAGTCCTACCCCACATACAACACATGGCAAACCTCCATACAGCAGCTGTCACTACTATGTAGGACAGTGGGATATCTTTATGCTATTCTTTCCTGTTGTAAAAGTAACAAAAAAGGTGTGCTATAGTACGTAAGAAAGTGAGTACAAAAGGCTAGTACAGATTCAGTGAGCTTTAAGACTTATCACATCTGATATAGCTCAGAGGCAACCCCCACTTTTCTTGCAGACATTTTTATCTCTGACTCCTCCAACTGAAAATGCCAGGATGGTACTATGACTCTATCAACCAAGTGTGGATTACTTAAAATGAGGATTTTGGGCACATCTCATTATGACACCAAGGACAGCTGAACCTCAAAATATTTGCCAAAATCAAAAGTAGGCTGTATCAATGACATTGTGACAAGTCCTCCAAACAGCAATAAGGGAATAATTATTCCTTTTATACTAAGGCTGACACTTATGAAGAGGTACATTGACTTGGTAAACAATTGTTCTTAACATTTAGTTTCCTCTGATATCTAAAGGTTCTTATTATAAGAGTTTTCTTCTTTTCATCCATTTTTATTCATTCCACTCCATTTAGTCTAATGCCATATTCTACAGATTACTGTCTACAGATTACTAGTGTGACCCCATGATAATCCCAAGTGATTGGCCACTGGTTTTGGAATCATATTGTCTTCACAATGTTTTCAACTGAAAGTCTGAAAAACATAGGCTGACAAAATCTGGAGAATATATGGTTAATGGTCTGAAAGATTTGAGAAACACTGATCTAAAATACATAAATATGTAAAATAAACAGCAGCTAAACATTAAAAGGTAATATTCAGTCAAATGTCAAAATTTAATGCCAAATAAATTCACATAACTAACAAATATATTTATGAATTTATATTTTATGAAAAGGTATAAAATTTAATTTGTGAAATTATCCAAATAAATGCTTTCAATAATAAAAACATGATTTAAAAATCACATTCTTGTTTTTACCTTATCTTCTAGGGGATTCAACACAAACTTTGTTTTATGTTGCAGATTTGGAGACTCCTAGTCAAGCAGCTGAAGGTAAAGAATGCAAGAATGCAACTGTCTTTCTAAAACAGTTTTCACTTCCATAAACAGCATGCAGGAATTAAAAGTAATATTGATCTTTAAAAAAAAAATTAGAAAATGTAAGGAAAAAGATACGTGTAAAATGAGAGCGAATCATGGATGGCTTGAATGCTGGAGAAGACTCTTCACCTTCCTGAAATACTATAGTGACAATGTCATTTCCAATATGTCGCTTCCTTTCTACCTGGAAAAAAAAAAACAACAAAAAAAAGGAAAAAGAAAGAAAGAGAGACAGACACAAGGACTTAAAATACATAAATAAATATCTTAACAATTCTGTGAGAGAATGGTAAAACAATATTCCTAAACTGCAAACAGAAAAATGATGGTCAATAGTACTAAGGCCAATATAAAATTATTACCTAACTGTAAGTAAGTCTACCTAGCAATGCCACAGTGGACACAAGAAGGTTCTAGAAGAGCAGATATTGCCTATTTTTAAGTTAGAAAAGCACTCATCTTTTATATAATTTACATAATTATTATTCACAAATTGGGCATGGAGGCCTTAGCATTCCAAAAAAGCAAATCTACCAGTTGAAATAAAAGGAAAAAAAACTTTGATGCTGAGTTATTCTTTAAAAAAAGATATCCTGAATGGCCTCTGTTTTCTTCTGTTATCTTGTTATCGGGCCAAGGACAAAGCATGGGAAAACTGACAGAAATAAAAAAGGGACAACATAATGGTGTCATCTAACTATATTATTATAATACATAATAAAAAGTAAATAAAGTAATTTTAGGGAAATCATTATGAATGTATGACGTATAATAAAAGCATGTGCTTATAAAGTATTTTTTCATCATATAATACAAAGAAAGGTTTGAGCAATGGATGACAGCACATTTGATCCAGTACCCAAGAACCAACCTAGTGACCCTATGAGAATGTGACAGCAGTGCTTTAGCGCCTTAACGTGCTCATAACGGAAATTTCTTTCAAGCTGCACTAATTGCTTCCCGACTTTGAGTTTTGTATTACACATGTGAATATTCCTACAATTCACACACAAGGCTAATTTTCAATTTTCCTAAATTCTTTGAGGTAATAATTGAAGCAGTGCAGCCCTTCAAGTCACCTGGACAGGACAATACTCAATTACTTCTCAGTGAAGCAATTTTGACCTTCTTCACAAGTATCTTTTGTACCTTAATAAAGATGACAGGATGCATTATTTCTAACAAACATCATGAAATTTTCAGCATTTGGTATAATATTGAGAAAAAACCAGCAAAAGTCTTAAAACCTACATTTATAAAATATTAACAGGTAAGAAATCCCTTGTTTCTTCTAAAGTTTTGGAGTTTGTGATTTAGTAAATAAATGAGGGGCGGGGAGAAATAAAGAGAACCATGTACCTGCTGCTTGTTCTCTCTAGAATATGGTAGCATAGTTGAAACATGGAACATAATTTCGTGCCCTTGAAAAATTGTATAGATGGAACAGGTTCCTGTTGTATCATCTGCAAGGGAAGACAACATTCTCAGCAGGAATATGCCCTCTAAGTTTTCTAAAGAACAAAAGATATTTCAAGTCCTTCTACCAAATCTTCTTCAGTTATTCTTTTTTTCTGATCCATTTTAGAAAATATCCACACTGCATGTTTTATGTGAGTCCAAACCCAAGTTTGGAATTAATCTGCCTATTCACACTTAAAACCTATGATGTCCTTCACCTACCCTCTTGAAATCACCCAGTTCTTCAAGCCATGAGGTCCTACCACCACAAAGCAAGTAATGTGTCAGGTTAGTCTTCGTTCGAATTTAAAACAAAACTGTTCATCTTGAAAATACAGGTCATATAAATACTTTTCTTTAACTGCATTACATATCAGTGACTTAAGCTGACCAGACTTTTTTCTGGTGAAGTAGAGCACTTAGCTTGCACATGAGGAAATCCATTTTGGGATTGTATTATAACTACAATACGTATAATATGCACATGCAATAGTGCCCCCTCTTTATTGCTTCAGATAAGCTCTTACTTTTAGTGTCCAGTCCTCCTCTGTAGCCTGTCCAGCCTTTCAAAGTAACTGTGTCACCCAAGAGATGCAAAAATCTTTGAAAGCTTTCACTTCCAGTTTCTACATGTGGGAGAGAGAAATGTAAAAAAAAAAACAACAAACAAACACATAGTTACAGGATTCCCAAAATCCAATTCCCTAGTCTAAACCCCCTCCTACATCTCAACCTAGTGTAAGATGTGTTTTCCAGACAATCACACGGACTCAAAATGGGGGAAAGGGAATATATTACAATGACTGTACAAATAAATACTACAGTACATTATATACAATCTTAATTACCTCTACCATGACATAAGTATTTACAATGGATCAGATCTCTTCTCCCCTCCAAATAAAAGTCCAGGAGGGAAGAAGGACAGATCCCTTCTAGTCTCTGGGCAGCAGTATCTTCTAAGGCAGCAGTCATCTGTCCTCTTCACGTGCAGCAGCTGATGGCTGGATCTCTGCCAGCACTCACGAGGGAGATCCAAGTTCCTCTCAGCCCCTTGACGCAGGCAAAGGGGTCTTCCGTGGGCTGCGTTCACCCCAGACAAAGGTCGCTATCACCACGGTCATATCACGAAGCACAGGGGGTCTTCATGATGGTCTGGCATCTTCAGGAGACTCCAGCTCCTTGCAGAGCTTCTGTGCCCTGCTTCAAGATGGCTGCGAGCTTCTTTGTAGCTTGCAGCAAGGGAGGGCCCCAAGGTCTACCTCCTACACACCGTCCTGGCTGAGCCCTCAGGACGACTGAGCTTCTTAGCTCTTCTCTGCAGTGCATGTCGCACGTCACCCCTCCCGTCTAGGACGTGAGGGGTCTCCAAGGAGTTTGGGGGGTCTGGTTCAGTTCTTACCCCCAAAACTCTGTCTCTCAGCTGCTAGCTCTCGTTCTCGTCTTCTCTCTCTCTTTCCAGGAGTTCTTTCTGTGTTGCTGCCTGCCTGCTGTTGCTGCTGGTCTTATCTCTCTTGGCTCTCTGCCCCATTTCTTCGGTCAGCGCAATTCTGCCGCTGCCGCTGCTGCTCACAGCGAAGAAACATCTCCGGGTTCAGCTACAGACACTTAGCCCAGCCTAACACTGTTCCAAGTCTCTGCAGTCCCCAGCTGGGGCTGGAGGGGGCAGAGGCCCCCCCAGAGGGCTCCTGCCCTCTCCTCGTGGCTCCTACAACATGGTCACTTCTTCTATCACCCAAAACTACAACTCTTCTCTTCCGTTTGCTTGTGGTATGTTTATATTTCGCAGGAGCACAGATTGGTTCAAATCTCAAGTGTCACCACCCCCTGGGGGTTACCACTTTTCTTAGCTTCAGGGGGAAAACCTGGTTCAAACCACTACACATGTATAAAAAATAATCAAAATACAGAAATAGGTACCGCTTCAGGAAAGGACCCAAGTTTCAGCTGAATGTCATCCAAACCTTCTACCTTTCCAGAAACAGCAACCCAGCCTTGCAGAATAGGCATCATCATGTGACATTAAAAAGTGACATCAAGTGCTAACATCAAGACTACGTTGTTCAAGTGAACAAGAGAAAGTGATCATGCTGCAAAAACCTTAAGAGTGAAAGAACTACAAACAACAGTGAGTAAACAAGTTGCCTTCTTCAGCTGTTTCTTTTTTCTAAATGCTATGTTGCATAGTTTAGGAAAGACATTTCACTATCTTCCAAGTCACAATAGTACGATTCCTACAGCAATTTTTTATAGAAACAGAAGGTTCTATGCTACAATTTATCACCCAACATGAACATGAAAACCAACAAAACTACTGTTTGTATAACAATCACCTCCCTTCTGTCTTCCATGTGTAGGCACTATTTTCCATTTTTTTATTCATGTGAATAAAACAATTAAGAAAAAGGTGAAAAACTCACCATTACTGAACATTTCATCATCTGTTAGCTGACCATCCTTAGCATAAAGGACTCCAAATTTAAAATTCACAGATCCCTGAGAAATAAACCCAAATATTATATGATAAAAAGACAATCAAATAGAAGACCTAAAAAATGTTTTCTCTAAGGACTTTTAGATATATACCTTGGTATACATCCTACACATGGGAATATACATTTTACACCAACTCCTAATACATAATAATTTACCTTCAAAGTCTTATGGTATAGCATAAAATTAATAATCTGAGTGGGTGCTATATTAAGTTGGTGCTTAAAATTATTTTTTATCTCATATGTTAAAAAACCTACATTTTTTACTGTAATAAGCAATTGATTAGTAAGTTGTTACAAGTATATCAGTGCAAATATTTCAAATAAAAAAACTGTATTCATTGAACAGGTCTGTGAGCTAGGAGAGGTAGGTTTACATTTACCTCTTGCTCTTCAAGAACCAATAAATCCTGTAAAGAAAAACAGTATCTTTAGCACACTGATATTAAAGATAACACAAATGAAACTAACAACCTTATATATTTAAGTTTTGATTTGAAGTGGCCAGTTCAACTGATAAAGACAGTTTAAGTAGTTCACATAATCCTACTCATTTTTATCCTGGTACTGAAAGAAAGCAATTAGTAGCATTTATACCCCATTACTTATATTTCCACAAAATAATAAAGAAAAACAAGCGAACAAAAAAAGTCCTACCTTTTGTATCTCAGGATGAAAAATTTCCCTTGGGCTCTTCTCAAATTTATCAAGACTCATAGCACTGAAATGCAAACAAAATACTGCTTTGTAGAAGGGCAAGCATACATTTCAGCAGTAAAACACCAACTGGTTGCTGTTACAACTGGTTACAAAATTAATTGTTCAAAGAGCCTCTCTTAGGTGGAATGTTTTGTGGAACTGCCATTTCTTCCACAAAATACTAGCCTCCAACACTTCCTAACTTCTTTTGGATTTTAAAAACAGAAATTAGTAAGAACCTGCATCAAGATCAGGTTTAAATTTATTGACTTATAAAGGACAGAGCTTTATTTCATCATCCTTCACTACAGATTTAAACATAATCATGGTGAGCATTTTAGAAGGACTCAACAATCGATTCTATTTTTTAAGCTTTTATTCTCTCCTAAAATAATTCAAGGCAAGCCAAATGACAAATGAGAAGTTCAGCATCTAATTCACATACCAAAGACCCACAGACAGAACTGAAAAGATATTTAAATAAGAAGATCTACTGCCTCAATAAACAGAAATATCTAATTCATAGCATTTTTCCCTAAGTTATGTTTCTACATTTACTATTATTTTTACTCCCTTTTTTTCCCCCAATCATTAAGTTATAGAACTGTGCAGCATGTCATGGAGTGTCAAATGCAGTTTGTGTGGGGCACAGTGAACTAACATGGAGGTCAAATCTTTGCATTTTTGCTTATGCTAGATCACAGTGCAGACACAATTTGTTTTTGTACCTTTTGAAAGGGATTAAAATGTTTTAATCAATTTAGAAAAAACAGGTTTAATAATGTAACCAAAAGCCTTTGAGACAGTCTGTACCTAGATTCACACCAGGTACGAAAAGGCTGAACTGTCAAAGGAATATCAGTCAGGCCTGAGGGATGGCTCAAGGACCATAAGAGCAAAAAAATAGCCAGGGAAGAGTTTTCAGTCCAAGCTGAAGCAGGCAGAAGGGGATGACATTTATGCAGCTGACTGCATGTGACACAGACCCTGGAAGAAACGGGGAGCAAGGTCTGAAACAAGCCTACATTTTTCTCTGTAAAATACTGGAGCATCACAGGATGGAACACGTGAGGATGCTTCAGCAAGAGAGTTATGACCCAAGCTAACAGATGACAAAGTTTCTCCACTCTGGAATGCCTGACTGAAATGGCATATGTGGGTGGAGTGGAGGGAGAGGCTGGGTTGGAAAGGGATGTTAGGAAGAGATACTTCAGAGACTGGTGGGCAGACAGAGAAAATCAGGTACTTATGCAGGTAAAGAATGCAGTACAGACTAGGAATACTATTCAAGTCAGTGCTATAGAAGAGGGCACTTAGCTCATCTTGATGAAGCTGAAAGACATCTGAAGTGTTTTCAACTCACCATCTTGACATTCCAAAATGGAGCCACAGCCCAGGAAATCAGATTTACGAAGTGAGACTCAATGGCCCGATAGTGTCTCTGGAAAATTCATTGGTCTGGGACCTCCCATAAATCTTGAGCAGTAGTAGGAACATCCAGATCTGGTGACAGTGGCTTCACACCACAACACATGCCCTGCTTCCAGAATTCCCCTCTCACATAGGCATTGGCAGTGTTAACCAGTAGCCTCGCTTCAATAAAGCAAGAAACATTTGTTCCCACTCTATACAGATTAAAGGTTTTAAGGATGTGCACACTGCCCATTGATCTGCTACATATGCCTTTTTAGTAAAAGGCAGCACTTTTAATGGGTTTCTCGAGCAGTTAAAACCCTTACAGAAGATCCAATTGATGACATCGTCAGTGAGGGACTTGAGAAAAATACACCACATGATGAGATTGTAAAAACTGTAGATTAAATTTGAATGAATGGTTTCCAAACAGGTGCTCTGACATGTCAGTTGATTATAATGTTCAAAGAAATAGAAACAGTGTTGGGTTTGCTCACTTCATATTCTCTTCTGCCACAAAAGACGCAGGGCAGAGTACAAGCACGATCATCTGGCTGAGAGAAGAAATTTTCTTGGCTTCACTGTGCATAACACACCTGTAGTGAAACTTAGACAAAGACAACCAACTGAAAAAATAATTCTTGGCTTCTTGACTGCTTGCTGCCTCCTGCTAGGGCCGCATAATAACCACCTGCTAGGCAAAAACTGCTCTTTATTGCCTACCTAAATTTAAAAGATATTTCTTCTCAATCAGTGCAGTTTCATTTAGCATCTGTTTTCCAATTAACTTGAAAACAGTCCCTCTGCTAAAGAAAAAGTGCTAAGAATTTTTCTCCATTTTAAGTTGTCACTTTACCCATTATAGAACAGGCTTTAAAACCACTTTTTGCTGGCTTCAATGATTAAGATTTTCAAAGTTAATTTTTTACTCTTTTTATAAATCTATAATGAAAACCATGGAACACAAGCTCTGGATTACAGGAAAAGGCATATCGGCAAATATCTTACATGATAACCTATGTGTCGATACATACCTTAATATAGATTTCACTGATAATGTTTTTGTGGGACTATAAGGGAGACATATTTTCTGAGTACCCTATAAAGAAGAAAAGCCAGGATATATTACAGGACATACTAACCTATTCAAGTAGAAATATTAATAAAAACAATTAAGCAAAAAAACAAAGAAGAAAACTGAGCTAGTTTTATTTAGCTGTATTTACTGACGGTTTGGAGAAAAAGTAATAATGTTGCAGAAAAAACCAAAAAAACCCAGAACCATGCATGCCTACAAGAGAGTTTTAAATCAATTGCTTAAATAAGAGCCTCTTATGGAACCTTAAGTGGAAAAAAATGTAATTAAATAATATTAGTGAAAACAGTATCACACCTGCCCATTTTCTTACCATTATAAAAGAAAATAATTGCCTAAATTGATCACAGGACATAATCAAGAACAATTTAGGCAACATTTCTAAAAAACAGCAGAGTTGCAGGTAAGCACAATTAGAAAATACCTGACATCACAGATTTCTGTCAGAAAGTTTAGTATAATGTTATCTACAAATTTAGTTTAATTTTATCTACTACAGTAGAATTATACGTTCTTATTGTATCAAATGAAATTATATAATACATACTGGAATTCTGAAGAAAAAGTGTATGACAAACATACCCAAACCAAACCAAAGTCAGAGCAGCAGTTAAATATTTGTTTCTTACTGTTTTTCTCCAAAGTATTGAATGATATTGAGGAATGCGCTGATTATTTTGGTCAGACAGTACAACAGACAGAAAGAAAGGGTTCTTCTCTGCATCTGTACCTATATAATTCTGATGAACTGTTGGAGAAAAACAAGGCACAGCATCAACCATAAAGAAGATGTGCATACCCACTCATGCAGAGACTGAGACACCTGTAAATCTATGCATTCATATGTAAAATATATAATTGCCTACATAACTAACTATGTTTTTATATATACAGATGTGTAAAAAAACCCCAAAAGATAAGTACAGATTTCAAAGCCAAGAAGTTTTTCAAAACATCCCTTGTAGGTAGCAGAGGTTTCACTGCTTACAGAAATCCAAATTAACACTACACTTTTTCCATATTGAAATAACAGCCATTCAAAGCTACATTACATTTTCATTGATTCAAACTTCAATTCCTTCACAAACAAAAAAAATTACCTTTCCCTAAAAAATATTTGAAATACCATCTTGTATGATACTCTGGGTTTTCCAAATGCACATCTGTTCTGTGCCATGTACCCGGTGTGTAGTCTGTATTCTGAAATAGAATTGAGAGACTGTTACATTAAACACCAAGTGAAAAAGAAAGACAAAATATAGGTAAAAGCCCAGACTGGTTGATTCATCTGAAGTTTTAGCTGTACACTGCTTTTTAAAAAGCAAGACTTGTTCTGAAGTCAGTTGGTGTGTAGCTGAAATTGAAACTTTTCCCTCTCCTGTTCTCTTTTTTCCCCTTTTCTTTCTAATTAACTACAGACTTATCCTAGTGTACCACTATCACAGGCAATGGCTTAGAATTTCAGTGAAGAGATTTCAATGTGGAATTTGAAGAAAAGCATTCTAAAACTTAAAAATAAATAAATTAATGAATGGAATTCTGTGTCCAGGTTTCATTTTCTCAGTTCTTCCCAAAATAATCCCCAAGGACTCCTTGCTTGACAAAAGCATGCTTTAGAAGTTCTTCAGTGTTGTTTCTGGATTAGCCAGTTAAGGTAAATTCCCAAGCATCCCTCCAGTCCTTTTCCACTAAGAACTACCATATGCAAAGAAAAAGCCATTTTAAGTATTCATTCACTATGTGGCCATTCATCGCCCACTCTGGGAATCTTTCTGTGATATAAGCTAATCAGCTTTTGAACTGCATGAAACTGAACTAAAAAGACAGAATATTGAACATGACCCCACAGAAAACCAATGCAGAATACTTAGATTGCTTTAAACTCTGCACCCAGTGCTGATGCAAACTGATGATCAGTAATAGTTTGCCATTAATATTAGTTCAATACAAATGTACCAAGACCTTACATGTATTTCAAGAATATGAGGTCTTCTTTCTTTCAATATTAAGATGGTATTTACAGATGAAAAAGTTTTACAAAGGAAGACAATATATGAAGATTAGTGAAAACCTAAGTGTCACTGGAGTGGTTGCAGGGACACACTGTGAGTTTAGCAGCACAGGAATCTGGAGGGAACAACTCTGAGGCTCCACTCACCTTCTTTATTTCTTATTTAGAGATAAGCACAGCTGCCAAAAGACAACTAAGCGGACAAAAATGAAGCTGTAACTTCATCACGCCAACAAACGCAAAAGCACAAAGGTCAGCTTGAACATAGTTGTACCACCAGGACACCAATATAAAGTCACAAACTAGAGACTATGAAGTGTCATTCAGAGGGTTCATATTTTTCTCCTATTGTGAACTGGTGAACAAAAATGTTACCAAAATGAAACAAAATGCCAGCTTTTCCCTTCGACTACATACTCTTGAATGAAAAACTAAGCTGGTCTGTGAGAGGGGAAAAAAACACCAACTTACTCTTCTTAGACTCTGACATTTTCATATTATTACTTAGCGTTTTTCAGGTCCTCTTTACTTAGTAACTGACTGCAAACACATCTTTCATTGCTGAAGAACTACTGAAGCTGAATTATTTTTTCAGCTTTCTGTGAGTATTTTTAGCCACTTACCTCATCAGAGGAGCCGTTTTCCACACGGAACCGCCCAGCTCTTTGAATGGCTCCATCAGCATCACTAGATATAAGCTACAAGAGAGTTTAAGATAGAGGTTCTAGTTCCAAAAATAGCCATCAGCAATCAAAGCTTACTACCATTTCTTCTTGTTCCAGGCATCATATAACTAGCCAAAGAGAAGAGATCGATCCAGCTATTTCCAATTTGACTACAGGCTTTGAACAGCCCGGTAAGAACACTTAAGTAGGCACAAATGGGTGAGAGTTTCACTCTCTTGGTAGATCCAAGTACCAAGCAAAAATTCTCCTGTCTCAGATTTTGGCTGCGCCAACACACAGTACTCCTAAAGAGGGACTTGTCCGCCTTCCAGAAATTGATCTTGAAGATTGCTCCTTTCCAAAAAATGGGTCTTACAGACATGATGATTCTTGTCCTCTCAGCCTTGCAAAGCCTAAAACTCTACTTGTTGGCAATATTACTGGGACTAGCAGTTTTTTACTGCATTTTATTTATTGATGTCTTCCTTTATTGATATTTTTAGGAGACAGAGAGCAACAAGAATCTCCAAACACAATGCTCAGTGATGATGCTGAACAACATAAGGTACAGGAGATGTCCTGGTCTGTTTTCAGCATTAACATCAGAAAACAGGGCTTGTTTCCAGCTGAAGACTTCAACAATTTCAAAAATACTCTGGAAAGGCTGCTTGGTCTTTTTATAAGGGAACCCAGGGATTCACAGAACACTGAAACTCTTTCTGTTGCTAAAGAAGCTCTTGAGAAGACAGTAAAGCAAAGGATAATGAAGTAATTCTCATGTGTCCTGCAACACCGCTTAGGATCCCTACAAGAGAAGGGGAGGAGAATGCTGCCAATGATATTGCATGTTACTCCTCCCTAAACTGTAAAAAGGGTGATTGTCGCATATCATACCAAACTTATGAAATGGGATCTGAACAACAATAATGCAATTCATTGCTTTCCTCTAGTAATCTATGTTATTCTAGGATAACATCTTCTTCCTTCACTTGGTAGGAGAGTAATCACATTTTGAAGTTTTCTCCTTGTTTTGAAGCAACCTGAGGCTATGTCAGAAATAAACTAACAGGGCAAAACCTCCAATGCATCCTCGTGCTTTATATAAACTGCAAGAGAGATTATACGGACAACTGGCACACAATGGAAAAGACATGTGAAAAAGTGTTTAGGGCAGAGACAAAATGATTTGGAAAGAACTGAGCAACTAAGACGCTACTGTGGAAAACATTAAGTAAGAAAAGTTAAATACCGAACATTTAGAAACTTGAAAGGGCAACAAGAACCTTTATATGTTTGTACTCCAAAAGATAAAAAGACACAATTTCATAAAATACCAGCAGAATTTTAAGAAAACCAACCAAAAGACAAGACCATTTGTGTGAGCTTACTGCGAACTTATAATTACAAATAACTTTTTCTTTTCCAGCAAAAGAGTCTAAGTATTAGTAATGAAAGAGCCTCTTAGCAGAAAACAGTTCACTTGTATTTTTTGATTAAAATACCACATCTCTTATGTGGAATGTATGGAAAGAAAAGAAAGATACCTGGTGTTCTTGCAATGCAACTTACAGCAACTAAGCCACCAATATACACCCAATTTACATACACATTAATAAATATATTACCCAAGAACTTTAAATTACAACTATAGTTAGTAGAAAATTCGTGATTTCTTCCCACAGTAAGAGAGCTGGAGTTCATTTTCTTTACTTCCTCTCACTTCTGCTTTCCTATAGTAATTTATATAATTTCATTATGACCTTGTAATCAGTGACACTATTTTAACCGCTGATACACTGCTATTTTCACAGCAGAGAAGAAATTTATGTATGAGAAAAATGAAATGCCAACTTAATCTTGGAATTTGAAGAAAATACAGGATAATTAACAGATTTTAGGGAATCATTTTCAATATATTTATTCTAACTAGTTCTTTTAGTTTTAAACCTTCTCCCACTACTCTGAGGCCTGTACATACAACATTACATACATTTGTACACATGTGAGCATGCAAACAGTTTATGACTTACATAATAGCAAGTACTTCATTAAATACTACCCTAATATTTTGCAATCTTCAGCTTATAAGACGAAAAAAGGCTCAATTTCATCTGGAGGTAAAGATAATATTTATATAACACTTTCTGACCTGTTATCATGAAATATTCATAAATAAAGCAGTAAAAATATTTCTAATCACAGGCCTAAAATATCTATTCTGAAGACTCTTTTTATTAGTCTACAACTGCCAAGTCTAGCTTAGAAAGCACATTTTCCAAACTAAATTCAATCTTTTTACCTGGAAATGAAAAGGATTTCCACTCTGTATAAGGTGATAAATCAAAGGACAAACTACATAAACTTACGAGTTCCACAGATCCATAATGCTTTCTGCTAAAGTCTCCACGTCTGCAACCCAGATCTTCAGAGACAGATCTGGAACAGAAACGCTTCATCAGTGTACAGATCAACTGGACTTACATTTCCTGCAATGCAATATTCTAACATTAAAAAAAAAAGTCATTCCTGCGGAACGAGGTTCACAGTGTGTGAACTCATTGCTGCAGAGAACACTCCTTATAACCTACACAATCTCTAGCAGCCACTGCAGTCTGGCTTTCATATTACCCCCAAAGGAAAAGAAATCATAGAATCATAGAATCAGCTGGGTTGGAAAGGACCTCCAAGATCATCAAGTCCAACTCTTGATCCACTACCACCGCAGTTACTAGGCCATGGTGCTAAGTGCCACATCCAGTCTCATCTTAAAAACCTCCAGGGACAGAGAATCCACCACTTCCCTGGGCAGCCCATTCCAATGCCTGATTACCCTCTCTGTAAAGAATTTCTTCCTAATATCTAACCTAAACCTCCCCTGGTACAGCTTATGACCATGCCCTCTTGTCTTGCTGATAGTTGCCTGGGAGAAGAGACCGACCCCCACCTGGCTACACCCTCCTGTCAGGGAGTTGTAGAGAGTGAGGAGGTCTCCCCTGAGCCTCCTCCAGGTTAAACAAACCCAGCTCCCTCAGCCTCTCCTCAGAGGACTTCTGTTCGAGTCCCTTCACCAGCTTTGTTGCTCTTCTCTGGACCTGCTCCAGCCCCTCAATGTCCTCCCTGAGCTGAGGGGCCCAGAACTGGACACAGCACTTGAGGTGTGGCCTCATCAGTGCTGGGTCCAGGGGAAGAACCACTTCCCTGGTCCTGCTGGCCACACTGTTCCTGATCCAGGCCAGGATGCCATTGGCCTTCTTGACCACCTGGGCACACTGATGACTCATATTCAGCTTCCTGTCAATCCAAACTCCCAGGTCTCTTTCTGCCTGGCTGCTCTCCAGCCACTCTGTCCCCAGCTTGTAGCGCTACAGGGGGTTCTTGTGACTAAAGCGCAGGACCCGGCACTTGGCCTGGTTGAACCTCATCTCGTTGGAATCAGCCCAACTCTCCAGTCTGTCCAGGTCCCTCTGCAGGGCCCTCCTGCCTTCCAGCTGAGAGTCTGGGTCTTGACTGGAAGTAAAAGCTACGATTAAATTAAATATTTAGGTATGATGCAATCAGAGTTCCAAAGGGGGTGGTGGCTTATAACCACATTTGAAAATCTAAGGGAAGAAAAACCTACGGTAAACTTAATGCTTCAAATAGCACAACTGCACTATACTCAATAAGACCACACTTTGTACGTTGCTACTGATTTTTCCAGTCTCTTTTCAGGCTCCACATGAAGAAAAACTAAACCACTTAATTTCTTACACTTAATTCATAAGGGTAAGAAAACAACAGCATTTCACAGGTTTCCTTCCACCACCTTAACAAAGACAGAATTATCAAGCAAGCCAATATAATCCTAGAATATGAAGTTTAAAATCTACCTGCATTATCACATATAATCTCATACCATCATATCACATTAAGCACCACCTCCTCTAACTACAAACACTAAGCCTCCTGCCTTTGCAATGGAGATATACATGTTACAAATACAAGCTAAATAAAGATGCAGGTGGAAATTTAACATAGACCTTGATTACCCATACTGTACCAGGGCCAGCAGATCAACCCCTCCATCATATTCCAAAATTAGAGTTCTCCCTTCTGTCAGCAGTTATGAAAATAAAGTTATTTAGTTTAGTTGGAAAAAAAACCCAACCAAGTGAAACAAGAAGAAACCCTCCATCTAGCAACATGAGATAAAATTTTCTGAGAATAGTCAGTACTATAAATTGTAATGTTACATCAATAAGCAGAAAAAATATCTAAATTTTCATGTAACATCTTCATATGTTTTACTTTTAGAGAATCAGTTAATCATAGTAGCACTAGCATTTTTTTGTGTGCTCCTTTTCTTCTACAAAATCTGCTTTTGTGACTAGGTGTGCTAGTTGCCTTAGAAACCACTGTAAAAGCAAATCAGATCAATAAATACTTGGCACTGTCAGTACTGCTGGCAGACATCTGGACAATCCCAAACACAAATATAATACAAATTAGAAAGTCACCACAAAGCGTATCTGGCCTATGGTGTTTGGAATGGAACCATTTCCACCTGGATAATTTGTCATTGTCATCAGTCATGCAACAGCTCCACAAAGCAGCAGAAAAAGCAAACTGAGCTTTATAAAACTGAACTACTTTCTGCCTTGTGGCAAAGCTACCCTCAAAACACATGAAACCAGGGGAAAATGCCATCTTGTGAATTACCTGCATGATAAAGCCAGGGAGTTATGGAGGCATTTGAGAACTATCTGCATACACAAACTAAGTCCTATATCTTATTTTGGTGATATTTTAGCTGAGTGAAAGTCAAACTCTCAGAAAAAAGCATGCTAAGATCTGAGCATATTAATGCTGCAGAGATAACAAAGTCAACAGCTAACAAAAAGCTTTAAAAAATAAAACACGAAACGAGTATTCAAACCCAAACACAGGGCACAGAAATAAGAAATGGCTTTGGCATACAACACATGTATGCACTAATGTAAAAAAATACTGGTTATTGAGTTAAAGAAAGACATGACATGAAAACCATTTACTCAGAAATACAAAGTGCCAAAGTAAAGAGCCTGGTCTGATCTGAATTAAGATCAAGATACATACCAACAATGACTACTGCAGTAACATTTCCCAACCAGAGAGTCAAAACAACAGACAAAGCAAGGTGCAGAGTTAAGTTGGGGTTGCTACATAAAAATCTTTTTTTTTCCCCTCAACGTGGAAAAAATACTCTCAAGTGTTCTCAACATTTCTTCTAGCAAAATTCTGAAGACAAATTAGTTCAAAGAAAAGTTCACCATAAAGACTCCCTGATGACTATGAGAGAGAGGATGTTGAAGGAAACCCACTGATATACAAACTTGTGGTTTATCTGTACTTAGAAATACAGAGCTCTTCACAACTGGTGTGATGCCTACAAACTATATTCTCTACCATACGAATACATCCTCTATTCTAGGTTCTCAAAGAAACCCTTTTTATCTAAATAATTTCAGTATGGTTATTAGATTTTTCTTTTAAACATTTCCATAATGTCAAGCTATAAAACAGTTGCCTTTAGGAGGCACTCCAACATACTCCAACATTTCACATTTCACCAGCTTTGCTGGTGACAGAATGACACAGAGCAGGGCTGTATTAGAGTTCTATACACAATGATAAGCACAGACATGATAAGCACGCGGACAGGAGCAGTATATATACAATAACAAGGAGACAGCACTGTCACATTCTGCAAGGAAACTGGAAAAGGCTTCACATTCATCAGGTCTTGAGATGAGTTACCGCAATACCACAGCCAGCCTCTAGTGCAATCTCACAGTCACAGACATTTATGGTGACATACGTGAAAAAGAAAGATGTGATGCCTTGTAAGGTGAATCCACAAGACTCCATCCCAGCCCAAATGCCTAAGATCTATTCCTACCAAGGTTACATAAATTCACAGACCTAGAGAGACAGGGTATATTCATCAAATGATGCGGAGAACATGAGGAACAAGCAAGTTTCATTGGAGAAATAATGTTTTCTCAGACCACATGATACAGAGGGAAAATACAGACAAGCTCAGAAAACACTTGAAGAGCAGTTTGTGCATCAGAAAGGTTTATGGTCCAATCCTCTCCACAAACTGCACTCCAATGACTTGAGGAAATATAGTGGCTTGTCACAAACCTTACCTTCTGGTATTAAAAGCATTTTTCTCACACTGCTCTCACTAATTAAAAAACCTAGAGTATATCTGAACAAATGATTAAAACAAGTGTTTTAATATTAATATTCTAATCCATTTGTGTCCCCAAACTACCGAAAACATACCTAACTTTCAAACACACTAGCAGTCCTTTCAAAAATCAGAATTATACTCAATAGCTAATCTCTGCTTCTTCTCAACCTAACTACTTCATATCATGTCATCTCCTTTGTATCAAGCAATTAAAGCAGAATCTCACACCAACATAAACGCTACACAGACAACCTCATGAAAGTTAGGCGTCTTAGCCTCGATTTACACATAGGTAAGATTTACATTATCATACTATTTGCATAAGTGCATATACTCCCTAATGAATTCTTGCCTGCATACCTCTTTGGCTTTTTGTTCGTGGTTACCACCATGATTTGTACTCAACTCTCTGACACATCACATCAGCTAATTTAAAAAACACACTATGATTAACATCAACTGTTTATATTAATCTTTCTCATTGAATTACATCCTTTCTCAGTCCTGACCTGATCTACTACATCAGAAAAACTGTTGCTCCAGTTATGACAGCTTTAGAGTAGTTTTCATCCTATTAAGGTGAACTGCCAGCACCGAAGAGGTTAATTCCTCAGTGGCTCAGATCACACTGACTTAATTTAAAATTTACTTATATTGCAAAGTGTTTAAATACAGATGACCCTTTACTGACATGAAAAAAATTAGCTCACGCACATTTGTACAGCACCTAAGGTACACTGCACCTCTCTCTCCCATCTGTCTAGAAACAGGCACTGTTGTATAAACGAAGAGTAATGACGAAGAGGAGATAGGACTAGCTTCCTCCCATTTCAACAGAAGCTCCTACAAACTTCAACAGTCCTGAAAGTTGAACAACGAAGCATAAACATATTTGCTGATCTAAATCTAGACGGTTTTAGGATCCTAGTGTCAAATCACAAGTTTTGGCTTTTAGGAGTTCGACACTGGAAAGCACTTTAATTGGGGGCGGAAGGGTAGTGGCAGAAAGGAGCGAGTTTGCAGATTGCACCTGTGTGATCACAACGACATAGCGTGCGTGCCTTCTGGCTCGCCATTCTCCTCACACTCCACATGTCTACTTGCCAGTATGGGTCAATCTATTTTCATCTAAGAAGCAGTCACAGGTACAAGCGCACTCAGCAATCGGACAATTGCAGAGATATCCTAGTGGTATCTGCTTGCGCGAGGGCAACGCTGAATAAGCTCCGAAACAGATTCCGAAGACACTCGTCCGACTCCGCTCACGCCACCTGCAGCAGCTCTGAGGGAGGTGGCTGCGGCTCGGGGGCTCCCGCCGCTGCGCTGCCCAAGGGCCGCCCGCCCGTTCGCGCGGCCCCTCCGGCCCCGGCCGGTGGAGGTAAAGCGCCGCCTCTCCACCACGCCAGGGCGGGTCCGCACCGCGCCGCGCCCCGCCCGAGCTCAGCCCCCGCCTCCGGTACCGCTGAGTGAGGCCGAGGAACCGGGTGGATGCCGCCTCTGCGCTGCTCAGCTCCATGCGGCCGGCCAGACGGAGACCTCACCCCTCCAGCGTCGCTCCCGCGACTCCGTCCCGCGCGGGAGAGGCGCCGGGAGCTCAACGCGCACATCCCGCTCCCGGCGCACGGTCCCGCGCGCCCCCCTCGTCCCTACGGCCCCTCCCACGGCGCATCAGGCGCGGCGCCGCCGCAGGGCCCGCCGGGAGCTGTAGTCCCGGGCTGCGAGCGAGCGGCCTGGCTGCCGCCGCCGGGAACTGCAGCCCCGCGCCCCTGTGCAGCGAAGGGCCTCGGCCGGCACCGCCTTGAGGGGTCGGGCCCGCAGCAGAGCCCCTCCCGAGCGCCGGCTTCCGAAACGTAAAGGTGTAACGTAATTTCAGACACCTGCTGAGAGTTTTCCATAGAAAGCACGCCTATTCAGTATGCCTGAAAGTAGCAGAAACTAGTCAGCTTCAAGATGGCCAAGTGCATAGGTCAGGTTTACTGTCCAATGCTGCCCTCAAGATGCCACACTAGAACGATTTGCATTCCTGCTACACAACTAAAAGTGCACTTGTGTGGTGACTTTCCTGCCAGATGAAAAGCAAAGGACTACGAGACATATCTCGATGGCATTGTACTGGATACTGAGAAAAGCCAGTCATCATAGTACATGCACAGATCCAATATAAAAAATACTTTACTATCAAACCCAGTTTACTTAGAACTAATAAATTAGAAGTGCCACAATAGCATTCTCTTAAATGTAGTCAGCATCACATTTGACACCAACTAGATAGGGAGAATTTTGGTGTGCAGTGGAGAATTTTGATATTTGAATGCTAGTTCTGGCTCACTAGAAATGAGGGAAGAGTTCTTGCACTGATTCAGAGAAGGGTGAAAAATCTAAATAAAATCCAGTAAAGCCAGTAGATCCCAAACCAGAATGCTAGCTGTTGGTAAAACACCAACAACCAAGGCACCTCCAACATGGGGATAAAACTTCAATGACTATTTTTTAGACGGCTAATACACAAAATATGTAACTCATGGAGAAAAAAATCCCCATGACCATTAAAGTTTATTTCTTCAGAGGAGGAGGGGAAGGTATATTACATACGTAGAATTAAAGTAATTATCTTCTAAAATGCACTCAAAACTTCACAAGATTGACTGAACGGTAGCTATTTTTTGCAGATAACTGGTTGAGCCATCCATTTCCATAAAAAACAATCATTCTCAGCAATTAAAATATTTTAAATACCTCAGAGAAGCAGCATATCGAGAACAAAAAAAATTTTAGGAAACCAATATAACATCTTCCTTTATTTAAAAAATGCTGATTTCCCGTGTAAATGGAACAATTCATCTATACAGTTCTTAGTATAGTTTTGAGTGGTTTTTAAGTCAAATTACAAAAATTTCTATTCCCACAGGCAAGACTACCGTATGTCTCTGAGAATAGGTGTATGCCTATCTGTACATATACAGAGACGTAAGTACAATTGAATCTATAGAGAACACAGATGTCGACGAAAGAAAATGTAGTCTTTAGACCTTATCAAGGTCTCACCCCCACACACCCCCAGCGTGGGGGCGTGGCCACCTCACAAAGCTTTTAAGGAAAATAATAAAGAAACCAAAACAAACGACCCAAAAAGAAGAGAATTAGAAATAATATAAACACAAACGAAAGAAAAGGAAATTTGAAAAAAAAATTTAAAAAATAAAAGATAGAAAATAAAAATAACATTAAAATAAGAATCGCTGCTGCTGCCCTTTGTTGGAGATCTCGAGATACTGCGCGCGCGCGGAACAAGAAGTGTAATTCAGTAAATTAAGGTACGCATGCGCAGTTGCTACACCGAAGCCAAATCTCATGAAGAAAAAAAAGGGCAATAGCGAAACGAAGCCAATGCTTCACATAACGAAGGGCAAGTTGGCGCCATTTTGCGCATGCGCAATCATTTCCAAAACGAATAGGTAAAGGGCGCTTCGGCCGCGGAATGTCAGGGAGGGGCCCCAGAAAAGCGGGCGAGGCGCGCGAACTAAGAAAGAGAAGCCGGGTGGTCGAGTGGTAAGGGTCGAGTGGTAAGCCAAGGTGGCGACGCCGGCGCATGCGCAGTCCCCAGCAATACGCCGGCGATCACGTGGAAATTAACGGCGGAAAAGGGACGGACCGGCGACGCATGCGCAGTGGATCTTGTGCCGCTGCAGCGCTCCCTGCTAAGTTAAGGACCGGTTCCGGCGGCACGGCGGGACTTGCGGTCTCCCGTCTATACCGGGGGGTGTGCGTGGGGAATAGCATGAAGATTTTTGTGGTGAAAGCGAAGAAATTAGCAAGGGACGCAAATTTGGGTAAACTCGGTCACCGGAAGTAGGGAGCGACCGGACTGTTTTCGACGGAGCACCACCAAAGATGGCGCCCTCCCGGACCAGAAGTGCTGCGAGGTCGCCCCGAAAGGAAGATGGCGGCGCCCTAACCGGAAGTCCTCCAAGGCCGTACAGAAAGATGGCGGCCCCGGCCCGGAAGTCCGCCAAGCCAACAGTAAAGATGGCGCCGCCAGGACCGGAACTTAGCCAGACCACACTCAAGATGGCGGCGAGAGGCCCCCTTGCCTCAGAGAGGCGTCTATCCTGTTGCCTGACCTCCGCCGCGACCCGGACCCCCGCCCCGCGCCCGCAGCGCCGTCTCGCCGCGCCGCTTCCCGCTGTGGGGACAGGGCGGGGCGCTCGGCGGACGAGCGAGGACCCCAGGCGCGCACACAGCGCCGCCCGCGCGCCCCGTTCCGCTCCGCTCCGCTCCGCTCCCGCTCCCGCTCCCGCTCCCGCCCCGCTCGGTCCCGCCGTGCCCTGGAGATGCTCTCGGGGTTGCGCCGCCGCTTTTTCCCCCCGGAAGCGACCCACGGCGGCAGATCCGACGGAGATCGTCCCCGGGGTAAGCGGCGGGGGCGCGGCCGCTCTTCTGCCTCTCCCGCGGCCATCGGCGACTGCCGGCGGGGGAAGCGACAGGCAAATTTCTCGCCTCTGCGGAGAAACTTGCACCTGCGTGCCGCCGCAGGGCCGGGTTCGGATGTGCCCTGGCATTGCACACACCCCCCCCGCGGTGCGGGGTCTGCGCTGCCTCGGGGACCCTGTCTGTGCTGCCGGGAGAGAGAAATCCTTTGGGAAGCTGGGGTGGAAACAGCAGCTCTGTGAATTGCTCAGCTTTTCCTAGGCAAGGGCAGGTTTTAGGGAAGAAAGGCCCCTACTCGCGAAAGGCGGGTCTCGCCAAGGGGGCGGGGGCGCGCGGCTGCAGTGCCGCTCCCGGCCGTGTCCGCCAGGCGGCGATCGTGAGGCAGGGCCCGGCGCTCGGGGCGGGCTCGCAAGCGGCGCCCGGGGGAAAGCGGCAGTGGTTTGGCCCTGCCGGGCTTCTCCGAGCTTAAAGCCGGAGTCGGAGGCGTCGAGGGAGTGTGTCCCTGCTGAGTTCAGCAGGCGTTCGGTGAATTTGGGCTTCTGCGGGGGAATTCAGTCCGGTGTCGTGGTTTTTTGTTTGTTTCCATCCTCGGGACAGTGACCCAAAGGTGCTTTTTCCCCTCGCCGTGGGCGCTCTGAGGAGACCAAAGGTCCGGAATTGTGCCGGTGACTTGGCTTGCGTTGCCAGTCCGATTCCCAGAATCGAATAGGGACGGAGATTCCTCCCGGGGAAAAGGGGCCACCGCAGAAAGCTCGGGCTGCCCCCGGGAGTGCCCGGGCTGGCCCAGCACCTGGCAAAACCCCTTAGTGAAAAGGCAGGGAGCAACTGCGGTTGTTCTGCCGTTTCTTTAGCCAGGGACTGGAACACAGACAAAATCAAGGTGGTCTTGGAGCTGTGCAGGCTCCGAGCATTTTTCAGCCTTCCTTAGCGGGGCATTCTCCCCCTCTGAAAAGCCGGAAGACTTTAACATCTGGATCCACACCTGCAGCCGTGCAAATTAATGTAGTTTCTTTTAGGAAATGAAGGGGAAGTTTTCCTGTTGTGAGCCCAAATACCGAGTCTACTCTGCTTTTTCAGTCAGGTGACGAAGCTTATGGAAAAAAAGACCAAAGGCCTCGAGGTGAGTACATTCTACCGAGTTCTGCTTTTCTGGGATGGGTTTGGGAAAATCACATGACATTCTAAAAAGCTTCTCTCCGTGTTTTCTAGTTGTTTTTTCAGCCTTGGTCTAAGTTTCGTGTAGAAAAGGGCATAGAATTATTAGAACAGAGAAACACGACTTTCTCGGGAGAGATGGAAGAAAAGTCTGCTGATTCCAGTTCTGCTTTTCCTGTCTTCCTTTCGACTGTCATTTTCTCTCCCCTGCTGTTCAAACAGGCAGCAATTAATTCCTCTGCTGAAGAGTTTGCCGTACTAAGTGTCTGTCAAATTGATGCCTTCAACTCAAGATAGCACCTGCTCCTTAGTTACAACAAGTTCCTCCCGGGAAATTTTCAGGCGTGCCCATAAATCTCCTCGCTGTTGGTTTGGGAGAACGGGGTTTTCTCGTCGGTGACAGAACAGCCGTGGCATTTGCTATTGAATGCCGGTGGCAGTCTAGTCAGAAGAGGACCCCGTGCTTCACTAATTTTCCCTTTTTGTCGTTTGGGGTGACTTCTTACCAGGGATGTTATTCTTGACCCCCCGGGGCAAACGGAGGTGTTCACCTGGTCAGCGTCAGGAGCCATCCTAACTGAGGCCCTGGTAGGTAAGTGCTTTTTGTACGACTGGACGGCGAAGCTGTCTGTGGGAATGACCTGGTTGTTGGTCAGTGTAGTCCTAATTAAAATGTCTTTTACTCCGTGTTCCCAGGCTCCCTCTTTTCCTTCGGTTGCCGTGGATGTGCCGGACGCCTCTGGCAGGACTAACCCTGTGGCTTTAAGGTCCGGCGTGCCGTGTGCCTGCAGGTAAGAAAAGCTGGGAGTGCAGTCCCTCTGCTTGGATTGCTGTGTCTCTTTGGTAGTGATTTTGGAGGGGAATCCCAGAGTGATTTGGTTTGAAGGGGACCTTCAAAGGCCACCCTGTCTTCCGTGGGCAGGGACACCTTCCACTGTCCCCGATTGCTCCAAGTCCCGTCCAGCCTGGCCTGGAACACTTGCAGGGATCCAGGGGCAGCCTCGGCTTCCCTGCGCAGCGTGCTCTGATAGCTCTTCACTGGCGTCACGAGAAATGTTGTCAGCACGTTCTGTGCGACGATGGTAAGCGGGACCTGGGTGAAAATTGCGTTCTCTGAGGTGCAGAGGGAAATAATTCTCCTTTGAAGTCCAATGTAATTCAGTTTTGCACGAGTCTTGTCTGCCTTATGTTTGAATTGCTTTCTATTTTAGGCAGTTGTTTTAAATTAAACTTTTATTTTGTGTCTCCCCCCCCCATCCCCCCAGTATCCTGTACAAGACAAAGCTGCCTTTCCTCGTGGGAATGGACTGGCCGGGCTTTGGCAATCTGGCCCCTCGAAAGACTAAAGTGACCTCTTCCAACAGGGGAAGACTTTCTGGCAAGCGGGGCCAGGAAGAACTGGAGTTTGTGGAGAATAAAAGCTGGAAGCGTGCCCCTGAAAATCCCCCCCCACTCCGGGCGGTCAGTGGGCTGACTCGCACGGACCGGTGGCCTTGGCCAGGAGCGGTCCTGCGGGAAGCGCCTTTGCCCGGGCTGTCATTTTAATTTCCATTGGGTGCTTGGCAGAGCCCCTCTGGGGGAGCCCCAGTGCCTGGCAGGAGCGGAGCGGGCTCCCAGGGAGGGGTTCACCTGCTCAGCCTCAGGAACCGTCCTACCTGAGGCCTCGGCGAGGGCTTTTTGTCCGACTGGACGGTGAAGCTGTCTGTGGGAACGACCTGGCCATGGCTCAGTGTGCTCCTAATGACAGTGTCTTGAAAGTGTCCTAATTAAAGTGGGTCAGTTTTGGGTCAGTTTTTGGGGTGATTTGGGTCAGTTTCTGGGGTCAGTTTTGGGTCATTTTTTGGGGTGATTTGGGTCAGTTTTGGGGTCAGTTTTTGGGGAGATTTGAATCAGTTTCTTGCCTTTTTTTGGGGTGATTTGGGTCAATATGGGGTCATTTTTTGGGGTGATTTGTGTGAGTTTCTGGTCATTTTTTGGGGTGATTTGGGTCAATTTGCGGTCATTTTTTGGGGAGATCTGGGTCAGTTTCTGGTCATTTTTTTGGGTGATTTGGGTGAGTTTTAGGTCAGTTTTTGGGGTGATTTGTGTCAATTTCTGGCCATTTGTCGAGGAGATTTGGGGCAGTTTCTGCTCATTTTTTAAGGTGATTTGAGTCAGTTTCTGGGGTCAGTTTTGGGTCATTTTTGGGGTGATTTGCGTCAGTTTTGGGGTCAGTATTTGGGGAGATTTGAATCAGTCTCTTGCCTTTTTTTGGGGTGATTTGGGTCAATATGGGGTCATTTTTTGGGCTGATTTGTGTGAGTTTCTGGTCATTTTTGAGGTGATTTGGGTCAATTTGCGGTCATTTTTTGGGGAGATCTGGGTCAATTTCTGGTCATTTTTTTGGGTGATTTGGGTGAGTTTTAGGTCAGTTTTTGGGGTGATTTGAGTCAGTTTCTGGTCATTTTTTTGGGGAGATTTTGGTGAGTTCTGGGTCCTTTTTTCGTGAAGATTTGGGTGAGTTTCTGGTCATTTTTTGGGGTGATTTGGGTGAGTTTCTGGTCATTTTTTTGGGGAGATTTGAGTCATTTTAGGGTCAGTTTTTGGTGAGATTTGTGTCAATTTCTGGTCATTTTTTGAGGAGATTTGGGTCAGTTTCTGGTCATTTTTTCAGGAGATTTGGGTCAGTTTCTGGTCATTTTTCGAGGTGATTTGGGTCAGTTTCTGGTCATTTTTTTGGGGTGATTTTGGTCAGTTTCTGGGTCATTTTTTGCGGAGATTTTGGTGAGTTCTGGGTCATTTTTTGGGGAGATTTGGGTCAGTTTCTGGTCATTTTTTGGGGAGATTTTGGTTCTGGGTCATTTTTTGGGGAGATTTTTGGTGAATTTTGGGTCATTTTTTGGGGTGATTTGAGTCAGTTTCTGGCCTTTTTTTGAGGTTATTTGGGTCAGTTGCTAATCATTTTTGGGGAGATTTGGGTGAGTTTTGGGTTATTTTTTGGGGAGATTTTGTTGAGTTTTGTGTGATTTTTTTGGGGTGATTTCAGGGAGTTTTGTCATTTTTTGGGGAGATTTGGGTCAGTTTTGGATCATTTTTTGGGTGAGATTTGGGTGAGTTCTGGGTCATTGTTTGGGGTGATTTGTGTGAGTTTCTGGTCATTTTTTTGGGGAGATTTGGGTCATTTTAGGGTCAGTTTTTGGGGAGATTTGTGTCAGTTTCTGGTCATTTTTTTGGGAGATTTGGGGCAGATTTTGGTCCTTTTTCGAGGTGATTTGGGTCAGTTTCTGTTAATTTTTCGAGGTGATTTGGGTCGCGTTCTGGTCATTTTTTTGGGGTGATTTGGGTCAGTTTCTGGTCATTTTTTTGGGGAGATTTTGGTGAGATCTGGGTCCTTTTTTTGTGGAGATTTGGGTGAGTTTCTGGTCATTTTTTTGGGGAGATTTGGGTCATTTTAGGGTCAGTTTTTGGTCATTTTTTTGGGAGATTTGGGGCAGATTTTGGTCATTTTTCGAGGTGATTTGGGTCAGTTTCTGTTAATTTTTCGAGGTGATTTGGGTCGCGTTCTGGTCATTTTTTTGGGGTGATTTGGGTCAGTTTCTGGTCATTTTTGGGGGATATTTGGGACAATTTTGGGTCACTTTTTGGGGTGATTTGGGTCGCTTTCTGGTCATTTTTTGGGGTGATTTGGGTCAGTTTCTGGTCATTTTTGGGGGAAATCTGGGTCAGTTTCTGGTCATTTTTTTCGAGGAGATTTGGGGCAGTTTCTGGTCATTTTTTAAGGTGATTTGGGTCAGTTTCTGGTCATTTTTTTGGGGAGATTTTGGTGAGTTCTGGGTCCTTTTTTGGGGGAGATTTGGGTCATTTTAGGGTCAGTTTTTGGGGAGATTTGTGTCAATTTCTGGTCATTTTTTGAGGAGATTTGGGGCAGATTTTGGTCATTTTTCGAGGTGATTTGAGTCAGTTTCTGGTCATTTTTTTGGGGTGATTTGTGTGAGTTTCTGGTCATTTTTTGGGGAGATTTGGGTGAATTTCTGGTCATATTCTTGGGTGATTTAGGTGAGTTCTGGGTCATTTTTTTGGGTAATTTTGGGTCAGTTTCTGGTCACTTTTTGGGGAGATTTGGGTCTGTTTCTGGTCATTTCTTGGGATGATTTCTGTGCGTTTTGTGTAATTTTTTGGGGAGCTTTCTGTGAGTTTCTGGTCATTTTTTGGGGTGATTTTGTGTCGGTTTCTGGTCATTTTTTTGTGGTGATTTGGTTGAGTTTCTGGTCTTTTTTTGATTCAGTTTTTGGGGCATTTTTTGGGGTGAATTGGCTGAGGTTGTGGTCATTTTTGGGGAAGATTTGGGTGAATTTGGGGGCATTTTTTTTTAGGTAATTTGGATCAGTTTCTGGTCCTTTTTTGGGGATATTTGGGACAATTTTGGGTCATTTTTTGGGGTGATTTGGGAAAGTTTCTGGTCATTTTTTGGGGTGATTTGTGTCAGTTTCAGGTCATTTTTTGGGGAGATTTGGTTGAGTTTTTGGTTCTTTTTTGAGGAGATTTGACTCAGTTTTTGGGGCATTTTTGGGGGTTATTTGGGTCAGTTTCTGGTCCTTTTTTGGGGTGATTTGGAACAGTTTGGGGTCATTTTTTGGGGAGATTTGTGTCAATTTCTGGTCATTTTTTGAGGTGATTTGTGTCAGTTTCTGGTCATTTTTTGGGAGATTTTGGTCAGTTTTTGGGTCAATTTTTGGGCAGATTTGAATTAGTTTCTTGCCTTTTTTTGGGGTGATTTGGGTTAATATGGGGTCATTTTTTGGGGTGATTTGTGTCAATTTCTGGCCATTTCTCGAGGAGATTTGGGGCAGTTTGTGGTCATTTTTCGAGGTGATTTGGGTCAGTTTCTGGTCATTTTTTTGGAGTGATTTGAGTCAGTTTCTGGTCATTTTTTGGGGAGATCTTGGTGAGTTCTGGGTCAGTTTTTGGGTAATTTTGGTGAGTTCTGGGTCATTTTTTGGGGAGATTTGAGTCACTTTTGGACCATTTTCTGGGGAGATTTGGGTGAGTTTGGGGTCATTTTTTGGGGAGATTTGTGTCAGTTTATGGTCATTTTTTGTTGAGGTTTGTGTCAATTTTTGAGGTGATTTTGGTCAGTTTTGGGTCATTTTTTAGAGAGATCTGTGTGAGTTTCTGGTCATTTTTTAGGGTGATTTGGGTCAGTTTCTGGTCCTTTTTTGGGGTGATCTGGGTCAGTTTCTGGTCATTTTTTTGGGGAGATTTGGGTCATTTTAGGGTCAGTTTTTTGGGGAGATTTGTGTCAGTTTCTGGTCCTGTTTTGAGGAGATTTGTGTCAGTTTCTGCTCCTTTTTTGGGTGATTTGGGAGAGTTTCTGGTCCTTTTTCAAGGTGATTTGGGTCAGTTTCTGGTCATTTTTCGAGGTGATTTGGGTCAGTTTGTGGTTCTTTTTCGAGGTGATTTTGGTCAGTTTCTGGTCATTTTTTTGGGGTGATTTGGGTCAGTTTCTGGTCATTTTTTTGGGGAGATTTGGGTGAGTTTCTGGTCATTTTTCGAGGTGATTTGGGTCACTTTCTGGTCATTTTTTTGGGGAGATTTGGGTGAGTTTCTGGTCATTTTTTTGGGGAGATTTGGGTCATTTTAGGGTGAGTTTTTGGGGAGATGTGTGTCAATTTCTGGTCATTTTTTGAGGAGATTTGGGGCAGATTCTGCTCCTTTTTTGGGTGATTTGTGTGAGTTTCTGGTCATTTTTTTGGGGTGATTTGTGTGAGTTTCTGGTCATTTTTTTGGGGAGATTTGGGTCATTTTAGGGTCAGTTTTTTGGGGAGATTTGTGTCAGTTTCTGGTCCTGTTTTGAGGAGATTTGTGTCAGTTTCTGCTCCTTTTTTGGGTGATTTGGGAGAGTTTCTGGTCCTTTTTCAAGGTGATTTGGGTCAGTTTCTGGTCATTTTTCGAGGTGATTTGGGTCAGTTTGTGGTGCTTTTTCGAGGTGATTTTGGTCAGTTTCTGGTCATTTTTTTCGAGGAGATTTGGGTCAGTTTCTGGTTATTTTTTTGGGGAGATTTGGATCATTTTAGGGTCAGTTTTTGGGGAGATTTGGATCAATTTCTGGTCATTTTTTGAGGAGATTTGGGGCAGATTCTGCTCCTTTTTTGGGTGATTTGGGTCAGTTTCTGGTCATTTTTTTGGGGTGATTTGTGTGAGTTTCTGGTCATTTTTTTGGGGAGATTTGGGTCATTTTAGGGTGAGTTTTTGGGGAGATTTGTGTCAGTTTCTGGTCATTTTTTTGGGAGATTTGGGTCAGATTCTGGTCCTTTTTCGAGGTGATTTGGGTCAGTTTCTGGTCATTTTTGGGGAGATCTGGGTCATTTTAGGGTCAGGTTTTGGGGAGATTTGTGTGAGTTTCTGGTCATTTTTTGGGGAGATTTGGGGCAGATTCTGGTCATTTTTTGGGGAGATTTGGGGCAGATTCTGGTCATTTTTTTTGAGGTGATTTGGGGCAGTTTCTGGTCATTTTTTAAGGTGATTTTTGTGAGTTTCTGGTCATTTTTTTGTGGTGATTTCAGTCAGTTTCTGGTGATTTTTTTGGGGAGATTTTGGTGAGTTCTGGGTCCTTTTTTTGTGGAGATTTGGGTGAGTTTCTGGTCATTTTTTTCAAGGAGATTTGTGTGAGTTTCTGGCCATTTTTTGGGGAGATCTGGGTCAGTTTCTGGTCATTTTTTTCGAGGAGATTTGAGGCAGTTTCTGGTCATTTTTTTGGGGAGATTTGGGTGAGTTTCTGGTCATTTTTTTCGAGGAGATTTGGGTCAGTTTCTGGTCATTTTTTTGGGGAGATTTGGATCATTTTAGGGTCAGTTTTTGGGGAGATTTGTGTCAATTTCTGGTCATTTTTTGAGGAGATTTGGGGCAGTTTCTGGTCCTTTTTTGGGTGATTTGGGTCAGTTTCTGGTCATTTTTCGAGGTGATTTGGGTCACTTTCTGGTCATTTTTTTGGGGAGATTTGGGTGAGTTTCTGGTCATTTTTTTGGGGAGATTTGGGTCATTTTAGGGTGAGTTTTTGGGGAGATGTGTGTCAATTTCTGGTCATTTTTTGAGGAGATTTGGGGCAGATTCTGCTCCTTTTTTGGGTGATTTGGGAGAGTTTCTGGTCATTTTTTTGGGGTGATTTGTGTGAGTTTCTGGTCATTTTTTTGGGGAGATTTGGGTCATTTTAGGGTCAGTTTTTTGGGGAGATTTGTGTCAGTTTCTGGTCCTGTTTTGAGGAGATTTGTGTCAGTTTCTGCTCCTTTTTTGGGTGATTTGGGAGAGTTTCTGGTCCTTTTTCAAGGTGATTTGGGTCAGTTTCTGGTCATTTTTCGAGGTGATTTGGGTCAGTTTGTGGTGCTTTTTCGAGGTGATTTTGGTCAGTTTCTGGTCATTTTTTTGGGGTGATTTGGGTCAGTTTCTGGTCATTTTTTTCGAGGAGATTTGGGTCAGTTTCTGGTCATTTTTTTGGGGAGATTTGGATCATTTTAGGGTCAGTTTTTGGGGAGATTTGTGTCAATTTCTGGTCATTTTTTGAGGAGATTTGGGGCAGTTTCTGGTCATTTTTTTGGGTGATTTGGGTCAGTTTCTGGTCATTTTTCGAGGTGATTTGGGTCACTTTCTGGTCATTTTTTTGGGGAGATTTGGGTGAGTTTCTGGTCATTTTTTTGGGGAGATTTGGGTCATTTTAGGGTCAGGTTTTGGGGAGATTTGTGTCAATTTCTGGTCATTTTTTGAGGAGATTTGGGGCAGATTCTGCTCCTTTTTTGGGTGATTTGTGTGAGTTTCTGGTCATTTTTTTGGGGTGATTTGTGTGAGTTTCTGGTCATTTTTTTGGGGAGATTTGGGTCATTTTAGGGTCAGTTTTTTGGGGAGATTTGTGTCAGTTTCTGGTCCTGTTTTGAGGAGATTTGTGTCAGTTTCTGCTCCTTTTTTGGGTGATTTGGGAGAGTTTCTGGTCCTTTTTCAAGGTGATTTGGGTCAGTTTCTGGTCATTTTTCGAGGTGATTTGGGTCAGTTTGTGGTGCTTTTTCGAGGTGATTTTGGTCAGTTTCTGGTCATTTTTTTCGAGGAGATTTGGGTCAGTTTCTGGTTATTTTTTTGGGGAGATTTGGATCATTTTAGGGTCAGTTTTTGGGGAGATTTGGATCAATTTCTGGTCATTTTTTGAGGAGATTTGGGGCAGATTCTGCTCCTTTTTTGGGTGATTTGGGTCAGTTTCTGGTCATTTTTTTGGGGTGATTTGTGTGAGTTTCTGGTCATTTTTTTGAGGAGATTTGGGTCATTTTAGGGTGAGTTTTTGGGGAGATTTGTGTCAGTTTCTGGTCATTTTTTTGGGAGATTTGGGTCAGATTCTGGTCCTTTTTCGAGGTGATTTGGGTCAGTTTCTGGTCATTTTTGGGGAGATCTGGGTCATTTTAGGGTCAGGTTTTGGGGAGATTTGTGTGAGTTTCTGGTCATTTTTTGGGGAGATTTGGGGCAGATTCTGGTCATTTTTTGGGGAGATTTGGGGCAGATTCTGGTCATTTTTTTTGAGGTGATTTGGGGCAGTTTCTGGTCATTTTTTAAGGTGATTTTTGTGAGTTTCTGGTCATTTTTTTGTGGTGATTTCAGTCAGTTTCTGGTGATTTTTTTGGGGAGATTTTGGTGTGTTCTGGGTCCTTTTTTTGTGGAGATTTGGGTGAGTTTCTGGTCATTTTTTTCAAGGAGATTTGTGTGAGTTTCTGGCCATTTTTTGGGGAGATCTGGGTCAGTTTCTGGTCATTTTTTTCGAGGAGATTTGGGGCAGTTTCTGTTAATTTTTTAAGGTGATTTGTGTGAGTTTCTGGTCATTTTTTTGGGTAATTTTGGGTCAGTTTCTGGTCATTTTTTGGGGGTGATTTGTGTGAGTTTCTGGTTATTTTTTAGGGGAGATTTGGGTCATTTTAGGGTCAGGTTTTGGGCAGATTTGTGTCAATTTCTGGTCATTTTTTTGGGGAGATTTGGGTCAGTTTCTGGTCATTTTTTGGGGTGATTTTGGTGAGTTCTGGGTCATTTGTTGGGGAGATTTGGATCAGTTTCTGGTCATTTTTTGGGGTGATTTGGAGCAGTTTCTGGTGATTTTTTGGGGAGATTTTTGGTGAATTTTGGGTCATTTTTGGGGGTGATTTGAGTCAGTTTCTTTTCATTTTTCGGGGTGATTTGGGTCAGTTTCTGGTAATTTTTTGGGGAGATTTTGGTGAGTTCTGGGTCATTTTTTGGAGTGATTTGGGTCAGTTTTCAGGTCAGTTTTTGGGGAGATTTGAATCAGTTTCTTGCCTTTTTTGGGGTGATTTGGGTCAATATGGGGTCATTTTTTGGGCTGATTTATGTGAGTTTCTGGCCATTTTTTGGGGTGATTTGGGTCAATTTGCAGTCATTTTTTGGGGAGATCTGGGGCAGTTTCTGGTCATTTTTTAAGGTGATTTGTGTGAGTTTCTGGTCATTTTTTTGGGGTGATTTGAGTCAGTTTCTGGTCATTTTTTGGGAAGGTTTTGGTGACTTCTGGGTCATTTTTTGGGGAGATTTCAGTCACTTTTGGACCATTTTCTGGGGAGATTTGGGTGAGTTTGGGGTCATTTTTTGGGGATATTTGAGTCAGTTTGTGGTCATTTTTTGTTGAGGTTTGTGTCAATTTTTGAGGTGATTTTGGTCAGTTTTGGGTCATTTTTTAGGGAGATCTGTGTGAGTTTCTGGTCATTTTTTAGGGTGATTTGGGTCAATTTCTGGTCATTTTTTGGGGTGATTTGGGTCAGTTTCTGGTCATTTTTTGGGGAGATTTTGGTCAGTTTTTGGGTCAATTTTTGGGGAGATTTGAATCAGTTTCTTGCCTTTTTTTGGGGTGATTTGGATCAATATGGGGTCATTTTTTGGGGTGATTTGTGTGAGTTTCTGGCCATTTTTTGGGGTGATTTGGGTCAGTTTCTGGTCATTTTTTTGGGGTGATTTGAGTCAGTTTCTGGTCATTTTTTGGGGAGATTTTGGTGAGTTCTGGGTCTTTTTTTGGGGAGATTTGAGTCACTTTTGGACCATTTTCTGGGGAGATTTGGGTGAGTTTGGGGTCATTTTTTGGGGAGATTTGGGTCAGTTTGTGATCATTTTTTGTTGAGGTTTGTGTCAATTTTTGAGGTGATTTTGGTCAGTTTTGGGTCATTTTTTAGGGAGATTTGTGTGAGTTTCTGGTCATTTCTTAGGGTGATTTGGGTCAATTTCTGGTCATTTTTTGGGGTGATTTGGGTCAGTTTGTTGTCATTTTTTGAGGAGATTTGAGGCAGTTTTGGGTCATTTTTTTGGGTGATTTGGGTGAGCTTTTAGGTCATTTTTTTGGGTAATTTAGGTGAGTTTTTGGGTCATTTTTTGGGTGATTTGGGAGAGTTTCTGGTCATTTTTTGGGGTGATTTGCGTCAGTTTGGGGTCATTTTTTGAGGTAATTTGGGTCAGTTTCAGGTCATTTTTTGGGAAGATTTGGTTGAGTTTTGGGTCATTTTTTGAGGAGACTTGAGTCAGTTTTTGGGGCATTTTTCGGGGTGATTTGGGTCAGTTTCTGGTCATTTTTTGGGGTGATTTGGGTGAGTTTCTGGTCATTTTTTGGGGTCAGTTTTGGGTCAGTTTCTGGTCAGCTTTTGGGATGATTTGGGTCAGTTTTTGGGGTCAGTTTTGGGTCAGTTTTTGGGGCGATTTGGGTGGGTTCTGAGTCAATGTTTGGGGAGCACTGGGTGTTACTGGGGGTTGTTGGGGAGCACTGGGTGTTACTGGGGTGCACTGGGAGAGGAGAATAAAAAATAAACGAAATAAAAAAGGAAAGATAAAATACAAAAGAAAAAAAATTAAAAGCAAAAAAACTAAAAAGGAAATAAAATAAAAATGAAATAATAAAGAGAAAAAAAAAAAAAAAAGAAACCCCTTCTTGGGCACCCCGTCAACTTTCCCCCCCCTCCAAACCGTAAATTGCGGGGACACCCCTAAAGTGTGAGAACGGGACTCGAAAATGTGGGTGGGGGAACCCCAGGGAGCCGAAAAAGTGGAGGCGGAGCGGCAGTAAGGAAGCGAAGCCGGGTGGTCAGGCGGCGGGATGGGAAGGGGAAGCCAAGGTGGCGGCGCCGACGCCTGCGCAGTCGTTGGCAAGACGCCGGCGATCACGTGGTAAGTAAGGGCGGCCAGGCGCGGGAACGGCGACGCATGCGCAGTGACTCTCGTGCCGGTGCAGCGCTCCCTACCAGAGTTAAGGGCCGGTTCCGGCGACACGGCGGGACTCGCGGTCTCCCGTCTCTTCCGGGGGGTCTGTGGGGGGAATAACATGAAGATTTTTAGTGGCGAAAGCGCAGAAATTAGCGAGGGACGCTAATTTGGGTAAACTCGGTTGCCGGAAGTAGAGAGCGAACGGAAGTCCTCCAGGGCCCCGGGCCGGAAGTCCTCCAAGGCCCCGGGCCGGAAGTCCGCCAAGGCCCCGGCCGGAAGTCCGCCAAGGCCCCGGGCCGAAAGTTCTTTAAGGCCCCGGCCGGAAGTCCGCCAAGGCCCCGGCCGGAAGTCCGCCAAGGCCCCGGGCCGGAAGTTCTCCAAGGCCCCGGGCCGGAAGTCCGCCAAGGCCCCGGGCCGGAAGTTCGCCAAGGCCCCGGGCCGGAAGTCCGCCAAGGCCCCGGGCCGGAAGTCCGCCAAGGCCCCGGCCCGGAAGTCCTCCAAGGCCCCGGGCCGGAAGTCCGCCAAGGCCCCGGCCCGGAAGTCCTCCAAGGCTTCGGGCCGGAAGTCCTCCAAGGCCCCGGGCCGGAAGTCCTCCAAGGACCCCGCCCCGCGCCCGTAGCGCCGTCTCGCCGCGCCGCTTCCCGCTGTGGGGACAGGGCGGGGCGCTCGGCGGCGCCGGGCGCGGGCGGCAGGTTCGTGGGCGGCGGCAGGCACCGGCGCGGGCAGCTCCCTCTCGGGGGCAGCCCCTCCTCGCGGCGGAGGACCCCACGCGCTCCGCCGCACCGCCCCGTTCCGCTCTGCTCCCGCTCCTGCTCCCGCTCCATCCCGCGACCCCGCCCCGCTCGGTCCCGCCGTGCCCTGGAGATGCTCTCGGGGCTGCGCCGCCGCCTTCCCCCCCCGGAAGCGACCCACGGCGGCACATCCGACGGAGATCGTCCTCGGGGTAAGCTGGGCGCGGCGGGGGGGGGGGGGGGGGGGGGGGGGCGGCCGCTCTTCTACCTCTCCCGCGGCCATGGGCGACTGCAGGCAGGGGAAGCGACAGGCAAGCTTCTCGCCTCTGCGGAGAAACTTGCACCTGCGTGCCGCCGGGTTCGGATGTGCCCTGGCATTGCGCACACACACACACACACACACACACACACACACACACACACACACACCCCCCGCGGTGCGGGGTCTGCGCTGCCAGGCGGCGACCGCGTGGCAGGGCCCGGCGCTCGGGGGCGGGCTGGGAAGCGGCGCCCGCGCAGAGCGAGGCGTTGGCCGGGCCGGGCCTGAAGCGCTCGGGGCCGCCGGGCAGGGCAGTGGCCGGCTGCTGGGTGCCCCGCAGAGAGAAGAGCCCGGCCCTGGGAAGGCAGCAGCCTGGGCTCGAGCTGCTCTGGACCGCTGTGGGGATGGGTTTGAAGTTTTGGGATCGCTTCTTTCTGTCCCTACCTTCCCACTGAAAACAATAACTTCAGAAGTCCTCGTCTGGACTGGTCCAGAGAAATTGTGGAGTCTCCATCCCCGGAGATGCTTAAAACGCTTTTGCTCAGGCAAAGTCGTGAGCAACCCGTTCTACCTAATCCCGCTTTTTGAGCAGCAGAGATTGGACTAGATGATCTCCAGAGGTATTGTCCAACCCCCACCGTTCTGTCCTTCTGTAAAGGAGCTTTGCACTGCCCTTTGCAACTGTAATCTGTTGATGACCTGTGTGCAGCTTGTTACACTGCAGCTTGTCACACTGAATGGCAGCCTGAATAATTTAATATTGAACTGTGATTAATCACAAGATGAAAGCTAAGATTGGCTGGTAGGAGGCAGTGTTCTTTGCTGCAGCATTTCCCACCTGAGGTAATTTTCCTTGTTCTGAAAGTGTCAAGTACAGTTGGGCAATGTACTACGTAGGAAGAAGGGAAAGAATCTCAAAAACAAATAAATGAACAAAAAAAACCCCTTTATATTTGCTTGTGCAAGAAGAAGATTGTTCTTCCACTCAACCAGGTTTTGAGAGGACAAATTAATTGTTTCTCTGACAACACTATACATTGGAGGCTGTTAATGATCCCGTAGTCTGTGCTAAAGGTTTCAGCTGATTGTGTTTGTCATCAGCTTTTACTAAAGAAAAAGCAAGCCTTCTTGGCTGTGTGGATATTCCAGGAACGAAACGATTCCATTCATGTAGATAATGATAACAGAGCCAAACCAAAAATGTTGTAAGTGTCCTATGTGGAACAATATACAGAATTTCAAAAGGGATTGTAGTGGTCCCATATACAGAACTAACATACTTCCTGTTCCTTATTTGCTGATCAGGTCATATTTATCTGCCTGTCAGGACTGTTGGAGCGCTGGATGGAGAGCAGGTCATATGAAGAGGATTACGGAGTAAAAGGCAGCTTGTACTGAAGTGCAGGGAAAGTATAAATATTTATATATATTGGCACAGTGCCTAGCCTTAATGCTTAAAATCCTTTGGAGAGCTGTCTGCATATTTACTGTATTAATGATCAAATGCAAGGCTGTGTTGGGAAAGGTCTTCCATTTGGAAGTCAGTAGTTGAGACTGTCTTGCCTATGAAAAAGAGGGAGAATTTTCATTAGAGGATGTAGGATTCTGGCTGGTAATAGTCTTAGTTCGAGGTATTTTTAGAGAATTGATTTAACGCAAGCAGAACAAATGGCCAGAAGTGTAATGAGAGACAAGTTGAAATTAGAAAGTAGATGTGCATTTTGAATGTATTATCATAGCAACTAATTAAATTCTCCCTCTCTTGCTGTTCTGGGGACCTTTTAAATGTGCTTTGGCTAAATAAAAAGTATTAGACTGTTTCAGAGCCAAAAGGTCGGTTCTTGTTGTCTCTTTTGCACTTTAATTCTAGTACGCTGATACTTGCTAACCGCTTATAACCCTAGATGCAGAATGAGAACTTGGGTTATTAACAGTAAACAAGTCAACAGCAGAAAGACTTGACCTTTCTTTTGAATTGCCCTACAGTGTTAAAAAATACCAAACAAACCTCCTTCCCCAAAGAAACACCCCCCAAAATACCCCAACAACTCACCAAACAGAAAATCACCGGCAACCAAAAAGCAGAAGTAACAAACATGAACAGCAAGCGGAGGAAGAGTTTGAAAGCGGGATGGACAGAAGCAGAAGTGTTACTGCCCACTCTTAGGCCACTGTGCTGATTCAATGGGTGTTGTTAGGTTTAGATTAGTAGTTCCTTGTTGTTGGGTTTTTCGGTGGTGTTGATTTTTTTGTTGTCGATGTGGGGGATTGTTCGTTTGTTTGGTTTTCATTTGTTGTTTTTTTTTTCTGTATTAAAAATCTGGCTCAGTTACTCTCTAGTTCTGGTGTGTTTTCTTTTCCAGGTGGTTGGTGTTTCTGCAGTGTTTGGCACAGGACCGGGTGAGTTTTTTACCCAGCTTTCTAAAGCTGTAGATGAATAGGAGAGGGAAGGGGATGACTTCTGGTCCGCGACCCAGTGACCACTTCCTGAAGGTCCTGATTCATGAGTCTGCTCCTTTGATTTGAAGGAGTGTACAGTTGCCATAGCCAAGGTAGCCTAGGGTGTCCAGTATCAGCATAAAAAGCAGCAGTAAAAAGGAACTATTCAGAGATGAATTTTTGTGCTGTTCCGTGAAAAAGTAAAAGCTATCTGTGCCAGCAAGTCTGTGAAGTAATTTTTTTCTTGTAATTCCATACCAAGTTTTGAATTGTTGCTGTTTTAATGAAGTATGTTCATTGATTTTGCATCCGTTGGTTTCAGAATCCAAATCTGGGGAGAAAAGTACTGTTAGTCTTTCTGAAATGTCTCTCAAACATGAAAGCCTAGAGAAAACTTTTTTTTTTGAGTAAAAAGAAGCCTCCAGGATGATCCTTATGCAATACAGATCATGTGTTTTTCAGACTGAACGCACTCCCTTTATTCACCTTTTCAGAGAGTATCGTCCACAATACGAGCGCCCGAGAAAAACACTGGTAAGTGGTTTTAGCTGGTTTACACCTGAACAGTGTATCTTGGGTCACTTTTATGCACACAATTGCCTTTATGTTGAGAGGGTCTAACATTTCATTTACTAGTCGTACTCACTGTGGGAAAACTCCTGTCCTGAAGGAGTCCACCGTTTGCCTTTTTTTTCCTAGATGTGCTGGAGCATATCTTTACAAAGATAAAGATTTTGCAAAACAGATGTTGCTCACTGGTTTAGTGCTAATATTTGAGCTAATTGTGTGAAAATGATTGGGAAATAAGATTGTGTCTTCCATTCAGATGGATAGAGAGTTCTTAAAAATAAATTTCCAAAGGGATTTGTTGAGACTATCCCTGTACCTTCCTGCACCGGTGAAGAGTACTAGTTTGACTTAGTAAGAAAGACTGAATTGCAGTGCCAAAATCAGTAGCTCTGCTCACCTTGAGTTCTGGCTGTCCAAAGGACAGTTCTCTGCAGGCACAGCTCCACAGAGTTTGGCTTCCCGGCGCTGCTGAACAGGTCCTAGAATCCCACCTGACCGGAGGTTGCTTTCCACGCTTAGTCAGAAGTTCTGTGTAACCTCAGTTGAAATGTAAGACCTGCACAGTGACTTCTGCTCTCTGACTGGGGGACAGGCTGCTGGGTTTGGGTGAGGTTTCTCTTCTCCCAATGTTTTAAATGTTCTCAGAATCCACATGTAAATCTTTATCTACGGGAGAAAGCTCAAAATAAACAAAAGAGAGAGCAGCTGGAACACTTGTGGAAGGACATGGGCAGCGTGTGTGTGCAGGGCAGCACACTGGCAGGTACCTCCCCAGGAGGATCAAGTTTACTGCAGAAGTTTTCTGAAGAGTTTGCCTTGTGAAGTAGTACAGTGCTTCTTTGTCCTCACAGCGGAAGTGTGAAAGCAGCTCCCTGTTAGAGGAGCGGGGCTTTAGTTGCTGTGGGATTGGTCACACTTAGCTCTTCCTGTGTCAGTCACAGGTTTGGAAGAAACCCCGCTGAGAGTAGCTAAAGCAGTGGACCTACTAGAAATAATGAAATACTTTAGAAAAGGCGAAACAGTCAGCTCAGAATAGGAGAAAGCTCTGCTGTTGGCTGCGCTGTTCCTTAGATGAGGCGAGTAGGTGCTGATGGAGTCTGTCCTGTGTCTGGGATCCACAAGCAGCTTTCTGTCCCCTTAGAGCAGGTGTTCTGTCTGCACAGAAACACAGCAATGAAGTTGTCAGTGCACACGCTCCCTTACCTTTAGCAAGCTGGTTTGTCTACAGCCGTTTCTGTTCCCTTCAAGGACCTGATGCTTCTGCAATGGGTCCCTCTGAGCTAATTCTAACACGGGGAGCTCTCGATGAAGAGCAAGAAGACAGGGAGAGTGACGCTGATGGCATTGACCATGAAGGTAAGGGAATGAGGTCTAAAAGCTGCCTCTCAAGAAATCCCCTCTATATTTCATGACCTGGATGGACTGTAAGGAGAGCCTAGCAAACAAGCAAACATTCAGTCACCTGACGTGTCAGAATCTGTAGCAGAAGCTCCGCTGCAATGGTCAGTGCAGGGATATCACTCTGTAAGCTTTGTGAAAGTTCAATTGTAAATTTTCTATTCGAGTAATTAATAGGTGTATAACACACATAAACCAGAGAACTCGTTAGGCTTGGGGCATGCAGTGACCTCTGAACCTGATTGATGCACAGATGTGTCCATCATCTTTTTGGCCTTACAGTTTGTGGCCCTGGCTCTCTTCCCTTTTCCTGTGACTGTGGTCTTGGAGCAATCTTCTAAGTTGTTACAGTGTGATTTTTCTCTTATATAGCTCACAGACTTAATCTTCCTTCTTTCCCTGTTCCGCTGATGGGTAGGATCACTTATTTCCTTTGCCCTGTAATGTAGTTGAAGATGGAATAGACTTTCTATGTTGCTTTGGCTATCCTGATTCTAACTTTTTTTCAGAACCACAAGTAGAACAAGTACTGAAATGGCGCTGAACTTCGGCAGCAGCGAGGACTGCGCAGGAGAAGGAGGCTGGGCAGCGGGCCTGGGGCGGGCAGGGGGATGGGGGTGGGGGCGGGCACTTAAAGGATTTCGGCCGGGGAGCTGATCTCAGCCAGCACCCAGTCGGGGCAGTCTGAGTCCCCGTAGAAGCAGAACTGCTGCGTGGGGAGAGGCGGTCAGAGGCGCACTGCCGCTCTGCGTCCTGCCCGCTCCCCGCCGCCGACTCCCGGCCCACCAGGTCGCCGCTGCTCCCCGGTCCCCCATGCCGCACAGTCCGCCTTCGCGCCCCGGAAGCGCCCCGTGTGCCGGTGGGGGGCTCCCCGAGGGGCTCTGCAGGGGCCTTGGGGCCGGGACCCCGGGGGTACAGCCCGACCAAGGGGCGGGGCAGAGGACGGGGTCCCGGGGACGGGACCCGGGACGGCCACGGACCCGCGGGAAGGGCCCCTCCGACACGGCCCTAGTCCCTCCTCCCGACCACCCGAGCACCTCCCGCCACCCGCGGCCCCGGCCCCGGCCCCGCGGGCTCCAAGCCCCGCCAATCCGGGCCCGAGGCAGCGTCTGGCCCGCCAATCCCGGCCCGCCTTCCTCGGCGCCGTCCAATCACAGCCCGCCTTTTCAATCCGGCAGCGGTCCCGCAAGCTCTGCCCGCTCAGCCGCGGCGCGGCCCCTCCGCGCGGCCCCGTCCCCCCGTTCCCCTCAGGTGCCGCTGGGACCGCGGAAGGGCGGTGGGAGCTCCGCAATCACGTCCCGTCCGGGAGCTCTCCCAGGAGAAGGGGAGGGAGGCGGGGAGCGGGCGGGAGGGGCTCCGGGAGCGGGGCTAGCGGGGGTCTCGGGAAGCGGCGGGCGGGGATTGGCGGGGCTGGAACGGGGGGGCGGGGCTGTGCGGGCCGCGGGCTATAAATGGCGGGGAGGGGGCGCGGGGGGGGCAGTTCGGCGGCGGAGGTGGAAGCGGCGCTGGAGCGGCGGGAGCCGGGGCGAGATCGGCGGTGAGCTGGGGCGGGGCTCCCGCGGCTGCCGCTCCAGGCACGTAGCCTGGCTCGGGCACAGGGGCCGCTCTCTCCGGGAGGTTCTGGCTCCCGCCGTGCAGGTCCGATCCCGGCCCGCCACTCCCAGCCCGCTTTTCTCCGCTCCGTCCAATCGTAGCCCGCCCTTTCAATGGGGCCGCGGTCCCGTAAGCTGTGCCCGCTCAGCCGCGCCGCGCCGCGCCCCCCTTCCCCACGTTCCCCTCAGGCGCGGGTGCCACAGCTCCGCGCTCACGTCCCGTCTGGGAGTTCTTCCGGGAGGCGGGGAGGGGGCGGGAGCGGCGGCGGCCCTTTCAATGGGGCCGCGGTCGAGCAAGCTCTGCCCGCTCAGCTGCGGCGCGGAGCCGCCCCCCTCTCCACCTCGCCCCCCCGCGTTCCCCTCAGGCGCCGGTCTCGCCGCCTTTGCTTCGGGATCCGCCGGAGCCGCGCCTGCGCTGCCGCGGTGCCCGCAGGCGCTGTTGAAAGGGCGGGTGGCAGGCCCGCGGTCCCGTCCCGTCCCGGAGTTCTCCCGGCAGAAGGGGAGGGAGGCGGGGAGCGGGCGGAAGCGGAGCAGGCCCTGGGAGCGGGGCGTGAGGGGACAGCGGGATTCTTGGGGACGGGCAGGGCGGGAACGGGCAGGCGGGGATTGGCGGGGCCGGACGCTGCCGGACGCTGGGATTGGCTGGGCTGGCACGAGGGGGCGGGGCTGTGCGGGCCGCGGGCTATAAATGGCGGGGAGGGGGCGCGGGGGGGGCAGTTCGGCGGCGGAGGTGGAAACGGCGCTGGAGCGGCGGGAGCCGGGGCGAGATCGGCGGTGAGCTGGGGCGGGGCTCCCGCGGCTGCCGCTCCAGGCACGTAGCCTGGCTCGGGCACAGGAGCCGCTCTCTCCGGGAGGTTCTGGTTCCCGCCGTGCAGGTCCGATCCCGGCCCGCCACTCCCAGCCCGCTTTTCTCCGCTCCGTCCGATCGTAGCCCGCCCTTTCAATGGGGCCGCGGTCCCGTAAGCTGTGCCCGCTCAGCCGCGCCGCGCCGCGCCCCCCTTCCCCACGTTCCCCTCAGGCGCGGGTGCCACAGCTCCGCGCTCACGTCCCGTCTGGGAGTTCTTCCGGGAGGCGGGGAGGGGGCGGGAGCGGCGGCGGCCCTTTCAATGGGGCCGCGGTCGAGCAAGCTCTGCCCGTTCAGCCGCGGCGCGGAGCCGCCCCCCTCTCCACCTCGCCCCCCCGCGTTCCCCTCAGGCGCCGGTCTCGCCGCCTTTGCTTCGGGATCCGCCGGAGCCGCGCCTGCGCTGCCGCGGTGCTCGCAGGCGCTGTTGAAAGGGCGGGTGGGAGGCCCGCGGTCCCGTCCCGTCCCGGAGTTCTCCCGGCAGAAGGGGAGGGAGGCGGGGAGCGGGCGGAAGCGGAGCAGCCCCTGGGAGCGGGGCGTGAGGGGACAGCGGGATTCTTGGGGACGGGCAGGGCGGGAACGGGCAGGCGGGGATTGGCGGGGCCGGACGGTGCCGGACGCTGGGATTGGCTGGGCTGGCACGAGGGGGGCGGGGCTGTGCGGGCCGCGGGCTATAAATGGCGGGGGGGGGGGCGCGGGGGGACAGTTCGGCGGCGGGGCTGGGGGCGGCGCTGGAGCGGCGGGAGCCGGCCCGGGATCGGCGCGGCCGCCGGGCCGAGGAGCGGCGGTGAGCCAGGCTGGGACCCTCGCGGCTGCCGCTCCAGGGAGCGGTGGGGAGCCATGGGGCAGCACCCCCTCGGCTGCCGATCCCGGGGGGAGCCGGGGTCGGTCCCCCACAGCTGCCGAGGCAGGGCGTTGGGCAGGCGGTGTCCCGGGCAGCTGTGCCGGCCAGCTTTGGTCAGTGCTCAGGGGGGGAGCAGCCCATGCTCAGGGGTGCTCCCCCGAACCAGAAGGACTAGGATGCAGCCTCTCAGTGGGGCTGGTATTGAAAGTATTGTTACAAAGAAAAGTAATAAAAGATGTTTCATTCTATTATAATTTTATTTTACTTTTATTTTCATCTTTGACTACTTGATTGTTTATTCTATTGTTTTGTTGCTGTTCCCGTTGGGAACAGAGATATTTAAGTGAACGACAAAGACTGATTTGTGACCTTGTCAACAGCCCCGTCTGCAGAGATACTCAGGAGCAGATTTAGGCAGAGGCAGCAGAAAGCTGAGGCAGAGGCAGCAGAAAGCTGAGGCAGAGGCAGCAGAAAGCTGAGGCAGAGGCAGCAGAAAGATGAGAACCTGGAGCTCGGGCAGCAGAGCTGGTGGAGACATAAAGACGGTAGGACTGTGGGCAGAACAAGAGTGGGGCTGGATTAGGGAGCATGCACCTGGCATAATTACTGCAGGGATGGAGCTGGGATAAAAATAGTCAGACCTGGCCTGGAATGTGGGCTTGAGAGCTGGGGTGGAAAACTCAGACCTTTAACAAAAGAAAGCTGCTAGGATTGGAACGTGCAGCAGCTTTACCGGGAGCTGACAGCAGAGCTGTCAGAGAAATAAAGGTTGTGGGTCTGGGTATGGGATAGGGAGAGTGGTGCTCGGGAAGGGACTGCGGAGCAGGGATAGGGACTGTGGCACTGCAGGAGAAATCACTGTAGGATTGAGACAGGGACTGGCATCGTCGCTGAAATCCCTGTGTGGCTGTGGAACTGGGATTATAAATGGGAATGTGGACTGAGAGGCTGGGGCTGAAATGAGCATAGTGTTAGGATTGCATGTCTGGAGCTGGGAGGGTGTCTGGAGCTCAGATAGGGCCTGTCACTGAGAGGCTGGGGTAGGGATGGCTTCTGGGCTTGGAACTGTAACACTTGGGCAGTAATAACAGCAATCAGTGTGAGATAGGGCCTGTGGCACCGTCGCTGAAATCCCTGAGTGGCTGTGGGAAAGGGATTAAAGGGCGGGAATGTGGATTGGGTGGGTAGAGCTGAAATCACTGAGGGGCTGGGGTAGGGAGAGGGTTTGAGCTTGGGACAGTAACACTTGGGCAGTAAGGACAGCAATCCCTGTGAGATAGGGCCTCTGGTACCGTCGCTGAAGTGGCTGTGTGTCTGCTCTAGGGATTGATGGGCGGGAACATGGAGTGGGGGGGAAGAGCTGAAATGAGTCTAGGGCAGGGATCTGGACTTTGGAGTTGGGACGGGGTTTGTGGGGTTGGAGGAGCACTTGGGGGACTGGGATTGGGAGTGTGAGGCTGGAGCTGGAAAGTCACAGAGCTGGAGGCAAGATGAAGATCCTGCAGCGAGAACCTGGAGCAGCTTCCCGTGGCGGCGATGGCAAGATTTGGAGCTACTGCTGAGAGAGCAGAGCTGGCGGTGCAATAAAGCTTGTGGGTCTCGAGCTGAAATCACTGAGGGGCTGGGGTAGGGAGAGGGTTTGGGCTTGGGACAGTAACGCTTGGGCAGTAAGGACAGCAATCCCTGTGAGATAGGGCTGTGGCACCGTCGTTGAAATCCCTGTGTGGCAGTGGAGTTTGGATTATAATTGGGAATGTGGACTGAGAGGTTGAAGCTGAAATCAGCATAGTGGTAGGATTGCATCTGTGGAGCTGGGAGGGTGTCTGGAGCTCAGATAGGGCCTGTGGCACCGTTGCGGAAATCCCTGAGTGGCTGTGGGAAAGGGATTAAAGGGCGGGAATGTGGATTGGGTGGGTGGAGCTGAAATCACTGAGGGGCTGGGGTAGGGAGAGGGTTTGGGCTTGGGACAGTAACACTTGGGCAGTAAGGACAGCAATCCCTGTGAGATAGGGCCTCTGGTACCGTCGCTGAAGTGGCTGTGTGTCTGCTATAGGGATTGATGGGCGGGAACATGGAGTGGGGGGGAAGAGCTGAAATGAGTCTAGGGCAGGGATCTGGACTTTGGAGTTGGGATGGGGTTTGTGGGGTTGGAGGAGCACCTGGGGGAGTGGGATTGGGAGTGTGAGGCTGGAGCTGGAAAGTCACAGAGCTGGAGGCAAGATGAAGATCCTGCAGCGAGAACCTGGAGCAGCTTCCCGTGGCGGCGATGGCAAGATTTGGAGCTACTGCTGAGAGAGCAGAGCTGGCGGTGCAATAAAGCTTGTGGGTCTCGAGCTGAAATCACTGAGGGGCTGGGGTAGGGAGAGGGTTTGGGCTTGGGACAGTAACGCTTGGGCAGTAAGGACAGCAATCCCTGTGAGATAGGGCTGTGGCACCGTCGTTGAAATCCCTGTGTGGCAGTGGAGTTTGGATTATAATTGGGAATGTGGACTGAGAGGTTGAAGCTGAAATCAGCATAGTGGTAGGATTGCATCTGTGGAGCTGGGAGGGTGTCTGGAGCTCAGATAGGGCCTGTGGCACCGTTGCGGAAATCCCTGAGTGGCTGTGGGAAAGGGATTAAAGGGCGGGAATGTGGATTGGGTGGGTGGAGCTGAAATCACTGAGGGGCTGGGGTAGGGAGAGGGTTTGGGCTTGGGACAGTAACACTTGGGCAGTAAGGACAGCAATCCCTGTGAGATAGGGCCTCTGGTACCGTCGCTGAAGTGGCTGTGTGTCTGCTCTAGGGATTGATGGGCGGGAACATGGAGTGGGGGGGAAGAGCTGAAATGAGTCTAGGGCAGGGATCTGGACTTTGGAGTTGGGATGGGGTTTGTGGGGTTGGAGGAGCACCTGGGGGAGTGGGATTGGGAGTGTGAGGCTGGAGCTGGAAAGTCACAGAGCTGGAGGCAAGATGAAGATCCTGCAGCGAGAACCTGGAGCAGCTTCCCGTGGCGGCGATGGCAAGATTTGGAGCTACTGCTGAGAGAGCAGAGCTGGCGGTGCAATAAAGCTTGTGGGTCTCGAGCTGAAATCACTGAGGGGCTGGGAAAGAGCTGGGGGTTAGGATATGGACTGGATGCTTTGGTCAGGGACTGTTGGTTTTGAGTAGAAATTACTGTGGGATTTTGACTGTATTTTTGTGCACTCTGGGAAGTCTAGTAATTCTATTGCAAGCCATTGGAGGGAACTGGGAGTACTGGGTGGAGTCAGCTGTTCTATGAAGAAGGCCCAGGTGTTAACAATGAGCGGGAGGAGGGGCCAGGGCTTGGGCTGAGGCCCCTCGGCTGTTGTTCGGGCTCAGGAGCTGTAGCAGGACTTCTTAGACTGTGACTCAGGTGAGTCTGTTTCAATTTCACCTTTCCAGTCCCTTCCCACTGTCCCCAGACCCTCCCCACTGTCCCCAGTCCCTCCTGAGTCCCTCTCAGTTTCTCCCCAGTGCCCCAAACCCCATCCCAGTGCAGCCAGTCCCCTCCCTGTTCCTTCCCCAGTGCCTCCACTCCTTCCCAATTGCTCCCCCTGCACCCCAGTCCCATCCCAGTCCATCCCTAGTACCCTCAGTCCAACCAAGCTCCCTGCACAGTTCCCTCCAGAACCTCCCCAGTGCTCCCAGTCCTTCCAAAGTTGCCTCAAACCCACTGCAGTCCCTCCCCAGTGCCCTCAATCCCATCCCAGTTCCCTCCCCAGTGATCCCACTTGCTCCCAAGTGTCCCCAGTGCAGCCCAGTCCCAACCCAGTGCCCCTGGTACCTCCCCAGTGCCCTCAGTGCCATCCTAGTTCTCTCAGTCCCATCCGAGTGCCTCCAGTCCTTCCCCACTGCATCCCAGTGCTCCTAGTCCCTCCCAAGTGCATTCAAGTGCCGTCATCAGTGCCCCCAGTCCCTCCCCAGTCCCATCCCAGTCCATCATAAATGATTCCTAGTCCTCCCCCAGTGCTTCCAATCGAATCCCAGTCCCTCCCCAGTCCTTTCCCAGTACATCTGCGCCCATCCCAGTGCTCCCGGTCCCTCCCCAGAGATTCTCAGGCCCGGCCCAGGCACGCTCCCCAGTCCCCTCCCCAGTCCTCTCACAGTCCCCTTGCAGTCCCTTCCCAGTCCTATCCCAGTCCCTGCACTCCCTTTCCCAGTGCTCCCAGTCCCATCCCACTTCCCTCCCCAGTGACCTCAGTCCCATCCCTGTGCCCACCCAGCGCATCTCAGTCCCATCCCGCTGCCTGTAGTCCCACTGTCCCCAATCCCTCCCCAATGGCCCCTGTCCCCTCCCAGTTCCCCCAGTCCCTCCCCTGAGAATCCCAGTTGCAGTCCAGTGCCCCCAGTGCCAGCCCACTTCTCCCCAGTCCATCTCCAGTGCCCTCAGTCCCATCCCAGTCCCTCCCTACTACCCCCAGTCCCTCTCCAGTGCCCCTAGTCTCAGCCCAGTGCCCCTAGTCGCACCCACTGCAATCCAACTCCCTTGAAGTGTCTCCAGTCCCATCCCAGTCCCTCCCCACTGCCCCCAGTCCCTCCCCAGTGCCTTGGGCTCCTTTTCCCTGTGCATCCCATTCCCATCCCAGTCGCTTCCCAGTCCCTCCCTGCTCCCTCCCCCGTTCCCCCAGTCCTAGCCCAGTGCCACCAGTGCTCCCAGTCCCACCCCAGTGCCCCCCCTCTCATCCCAGTCCCTTCCCACTTCTCTCAGTGCGAGCCAGCGCACCCATTCCTTCCAAGTGTCCTCCTGCAGTGCAACCCGGTCCTTCCCCAGTTCGCCCAGTCCCATCCCAGTCCCTTCCCACTGCCCCCAGTCCCATCCCAAGTCCCTCCCCGGTGATCCCAGTCCCATCCCAGTGGTGCCCCAGTGTGTCCTAGTGCCTCCCCAGTGCCTCTCAGTCCTATCCCAGTGCCTCCAGTCCCTCCCCAGAGAATCCCAGGCCCAGCCCAGTTCCCCCAAGTGCCCCCAGGGCCTCTCCAGTGCCCTCAGTCCCGGCCCAGTCCCTCCCCAGCGCATCTCACTCCTATCCCAGTGCCGCCAGTCCCACGGTCCCCAGTCCCTCCCCAATGACCCCCAGTCCCATCCCAGTGCTCCCAGTCCCTCCCCCCCCGCGAAAATCTCAGTCCCACCCCAGTGTCCCCACTCCCAGCCCAAATCCCCCCAGTCCCTCTCCAGTGTCCCCAGTCCCATCCCCATCCCTCCCCGCTGCCCCCAGTCCCTCCCGGTGCATCCCAGTCCTTTTCCCCGATGCATCCCCCTCCCTCCCTAGAACATCCAAGTCCCAGCCCAGGTCCTTCCCCAGTGCCCCTGACCCATCCCCATCCCTCCCGTCACCTCAGTCCCTCCCCAGGGCATCCCGCTTCTTTTCCCCTGTGCATCCCAGGTCCATCCCAGGCCCACTCCCCAGTCCTGTCACAGTCCCCTTGCAGTCCCTCCCCAGTCCGATGACAGTCCCTGCAGTGGCTTTCCCGTTGCTCCCAGTCCCTCCCAGTGCATTCCGCTCCTTTCTCCCAGTACCATCCCAGTTCCCTTCCCAGCCCCCTCGCAGTCCCTCCCTGCTCCCTCCCCAGTTCCCCCAGTCCTAGCCCAGTGCCACCTGTGCTCCCAGTCCCACCCCAGTGCCCCCACTCTCATCCCAGTCTCTCCCCACTTCCCCCACTGCAACCCACCACCTCCTTTCCCTCCCAAGTGTCCTCCTGCAGTGCCACCCAGACCTTCCCCAGTTTGCCTAGTCCCATCCCAGTCCCTCCTAAGTGATTCCCAGTCCCTCCCCAGTCCCTTCCCAGTACAACTGCATCCCATCCCAGTCACACCAGTCCCATCCCAGTGCTCCCGGTCCCTCCCCAGAGATTCTCAGGCCCGGCCCAGGCACGCTCTCCAGTCCCCTCCCCAGTCCTCCCCAGTCCCCTGGCAGTCCCTTCCCAGTCCTATCCCAGTCCCTGCACTCCCTTTCCCAGTGCTCCCAGTCCCATCCCACTTCCCTCCCCAGTGACCTCAGTCCCATCCCTGTGCCCACCCAGCGCATCTCAGTCCCATCCCGGTGCCTGTAGTCCCACTGTCCCCAATCCCTCCCCAATGACCCCTGTCCCCTCCCAGTTCCCCCAGTCCCTCCCCTGAGAATCCCAGTTGCAGTCCAGTGCCCCCAGTGCCAGCCCACTTCTCCCAAGTCCATCTCCAGTGCCCTCAGTCCCATCCCAGTCCCTCCCTACTACCCCAGTCCCCTCCAGTGCCCTATCTCAGCCAGTGCCCCTAGTCGCACCCACTGCAATCCAACTCCCTTGAAGTGTCTCCAGTCCCATCCCAGTCCCTCCCCACTGCCCCCCGGTCCTCCCCAGGGGTTTGGCTCTTTCCCTGTCATCCCAT